>NW_026947780.1:0-183447 GCF_034190915.1 Cavia porcellus
CCATACAATGCGCACCACCCCGTGATGTTTTTCTCACTGCTGCTAGTGAATCTGATGTAACACACACCCATACAATGCGCACCACCCCGTGATGTTTTTCTCACTCCTGCTAGTGAATCTGATGTAACACACACCCATACAATGCGCACCACCCCGTGATGTTTTTCTCACTGCTGCTAGTGAATCTGATGTAACACACACCCATACAATGCGCACCACCCCGTGATGTTTTTCTCACTCCTACTAGTGAATCTAATGTAACACACACCCATACAATGCGCACCACCCCGTGATGTTTTTCTCACTGCTACTAGTGAATCTAATGTAACACACACCCATACAATGCGCACCACCGCGTGATGTTTTTCTCACTGCTACTAGTGAATCTAATGTAACACACACCCATACAATGCGCACCACCCCGTGATGTTTTTCTCACTGCTACTAGTGAATCTAATGTAACACACACCCATACAATGCGCACCACCCCGTGATGTTTTTCTCACTGCTACTAGTGAATCTAATGTAACACACACCCATACAATGCGCACCACCCCGTGATGTTTTTCTCACTGCTACTAGTGAATCTAATGTAACACACACCCATACAATGCGCACCACCCCGTGATGTTTTTCTCACTGCTACTAGTGAATGTAATGTAACACACACCCATACAATGCGCACCACCCCGTGATGTTTTTCTCACTCCTACTAGTGAATGTAATGTAACACACACCCATACAATGCGCACCACCCCGTGATGTTTTTCTCACTCCTACTAGTGAATCTAATGTAACACACACCCATACAATGCCACCACCCCGTGATGTTTTTCTCACTCCTACTAGTGAATCTAATGTAACACACACCCATACAATGCGCACCACCCCGTGATGTTTTTCTCACTCCTACTAGTGAATCTAATGTAACACACACCCATGCAAGGTGCACCACCCCGTGATGTTTTTGTCACTCCTACTAGTGAATGTAATGTAACACACACCCATACAATGCGCACCACCCCGTGATGTTTTTCTCTCTCCTACTAGTGAATCTAATGTAACACACACCCATACAATGCGCACCACCCCGTGATGTTTTTCTCACTCCTACTAGTGAATCTAATGTAACACACACCCATACAATGCGCACCACCCCGTGATGTTTTTCTCACTCCTACTAGTGAATCTAATGTAACACACACCCATGCAAGGCGCACCACCCCGTGATGTTTTTCTCACTCCTACTAGTGAATCTAATGTAACACACACAGATACAATGCGCACCACCCCGTGATGTTTTTCTCATTCCTACTTGTCAATCTAATGTAACACACACCCATACAATGCGCACCACCCCGTGATGTTTTTCTCACTCCTACTAGTGAATGTAATGTAACACACACCCATACAATGCGCACCACCCCGTGATGTTTTTCTCACTCCTACTAGTGAATGTAATGTAACACACACCCATACAATGCGCACCTCCCCGTGATGTTTTTCTCACTCCTACTAGTGAAAGTAATGTAACACACACCCATACAATGCGCACCACCCCGTGATGATTTTCTCACTCCTACTAGTGAATGTAATGTAACACACACCCATACAAGGCGCACCACCCCGTGATGTTTTTCTCACTCCTACTAGTGAATGTAATGTAACACACACCCATACGAGGCGCACCACCCCGTGATGTTTTTCTCACTCCTACTAGTGAATCTAATGTAACACACACCCATACAATGCGCACCACCCCGTGATGTTTTTCTCACTCCTACTAGTGAATCTAATGTAACACACACCCATACAATGCGCACCACCCCGTGATGTTTTTCTCACTCCTACTAGTGAATCTAATGTAACACACACCCATACAATGCGCACCACCCCGTGATGTTTTTCTCACTCCTACTAGTGAATGTAATGTAACACACACCCATACAATGCGCACCACCCCGTGATGTTTTTCTCACTCCAACTAGTGAATGTAATGTAACACACACCCATACAAGGCGCACCACCCCGTGATGTTTTTCTCACTCCTATAGTGAATCTAATGTAACACACACCCATACAAGGCGCACCACCCCGTGATGTTTTTCTCACTGCTCCTAGTGAATCTAATGTAACACACACCCATACAATGCGCACCACCCCGTGATGTTTTTCTCATTCCTACTACTGAATCTAATGTAACACACACCCATACAATGCGCACCACCCCGTGATGTTTTTCTCACTCCTAATAGTGAATCTAATGTAACACACACCCATACAATGCGCACCACCCCGTGATGTTTTTCTCACTGCTACTAGTGAATCTAATGTAACACACACCCATACAATGCGCACCACCCCGTGATGTTTTTCTCACTGCTACTAGTGAATCTAATGTAACACACACCCATACAATGCGCACCACCCCGTGATGTTTTTCTCACTGCTACTAGTGAATGTAATGTAACACACACCCATACAATGCGCACCACCCCGTGATGTTTTTCTCACTCCTACTAGTGAATGTAATGTAACACACACCCATACAATGCGCACCACCCCGTGATGTTTTTCTCACTCCTACTAGTGAATCTGATGTAACACACACCCATACAATGCGCACCACCCCGTGATGTTTTTCTCACTCCTACTAGTGAATCTGATGTAACACACACCCATACAATGCGCACCACCCCGTGATGTTTTTCTCACTCCTGCTAGTGAATCTGATGTAACACACACCCATACAATGCGCACCACCCCGTGATGTTTTTCTCACTCCTGCTAGTGAATCTGCTGTAACACACACCCATACAATGCTCACCACCCCGTGATGTTTTTCTCACTCCTGCTAGTGAATCTGATGTAACACACACCCATACAATGCGCACCACCCCGTGATGTTTTTCTCACTGCTGCTAGTGAATCTGATGTAACACACACCCATACAATGCGCACCACCCCGTGATGTTTTTCTCACTCCTGCTAGTAAATCTGATGTAACACACACCCATACAATGCGCACCACCCCGTGATGTTTTTCTCACTCCTGCTAGTGAATCTGATGTAACACACACCCATACAATGCGCACCACCCCGTGATGTTTTTCTCACTCCTGCTAGTGAATCTGATGTAACACACACCCATACAATGCGCACCACCCCGTGATGTTTTTCTCAATCCTGCTAGTGAATCTGATGTAACACACACCCATACAATGCGCACCACCCCGTGATGTTTTTCTCACTCCTGCTAGTGAATCTGATGTAACACACACCCATACAATGCGCACCACCCCGTGATGTTTTTCTCACTCCTGCTAGTGAATCTGATGTAACACACACCCATACAATGCGCACCACCCCGTTATGTTTTTCTCACTCCTGCTAGTGAATCTGATGTAACACACACCCATACAATGCGCACCACCCCGTGATGTTTTTCTCACTCCTGCTAGTGAATGTGATGTAACACACACCCATACAATGCGCACCACCCCGTGATGATTTTCTCACTCTTGCTAGTGAATGTGATGTAACACACACCCATACAATGCGCACCACCCCGTGATGTTTTAATCACTCCTACTAGTGAATGTGATGTAACACACACCCATACAATGCGCACCACCCCGTGATGTTTTTCTCACTCCTACTAGTGAATCTAATGTAACACACACCCATACAATGCGCACCACCCCGTGATGTTTTTCTCACTCCTACTAGTGAATCTAATGTAACACACACCCATACAATGCGCACCACCCCGTGATGTTTTTCTCACTCCTACTAGTGAATCTAATGTAACACACACCCATACAATGCGCACCACCCCGTGATGTTTTTCTCACTCCTACTAGTGAATCTAATGTAACACACACCCATACAAGGCGCACCACCCCGTGATGTTTTTCTCACTCCTACTAGTGAATCTAATGTAACACACACCCATAAAATGCGCACCACCGCGTGATGTTTTTCTCACTCCTACTAGTGAATCTAATGAAACACACACCCATACAATGCGCACCACCCCGTGATGTTTTTCTCACTCCTACTAGTGAATGTACTGTAACACACACCCATACAATGCGCACCACACCGTGATGTTTTTCTCACTCCTACTAGTGAATGTAATTTAACACACACCCATACAATGCGCACCACCCCGTGATGTTTTTCTCACTCCTACTAGTGAATCTAATGTAACACACACCCATACAATGCGCACCACCCCGTGATGTTTTTATCTCTCCTACTAGTGAATCTAATGTAACACACACCCATACAATGCGCACCACCCCGTGATGATTTTCTCACTCATACTAGTGATTGTAATGTAACACACACCCATACAATGCGCACCACCCCGTGATGTTTTTCTCACTCCTACTAGTGAATGTAATGTAACACACACCCATACAAGGCGCACCACCCCGTGATGTTTTTCTCACTCCTACTAGTGAATCTAATGTAACACACACCCATACAATGCGCACCACCCCGTGATGTTTTTCTCACTCCTACTAGTGAATGTACTGTAACACACACCCATACAATGCGCACCACCCCGTGATGTTTTTCTCACTCCTACTAGTGAATCTAATGTAACACACACCCATACAAGGCGCACCACCCCGTGATGTTTTTCTCACTCCTACTAGTCAATCTAATGTAACACACACCCATACAAGGCGCACCACCCCGTGATGTTTTTCTCACTCCTACTAGTGAATCTAATGTAACACACACCCATACAATGCGAACCACCCCGTGATGTTTTTCTCACTCCTACTAGTGAATCTAATGTAACACACACCCATACAATGCGCACCGCCCCGTGATGTTTTTCTCACTCCTACCTGTGAATTTAATGTAACACACACCCATACAATGCGCACCGCCCCGTGATGTTTTTCTCACTCCTACTAGTGAATGTAATGTAACACACACCCATACAATGCGCACCACCCCGTGATGTTTTTCTCACTCCTACTAGTGAATGTAATGTAACACACAGCCATACAAGGCGCACCACCCCGTGATGTTTTTCTCACTCCTGCTAGTGAATCTAATGTAACACACACCCATACAATGCGCACCACCCCGTGATGTTTTTCTCACTCCTACTAGTGAATCTAATGTAACACACACCCATACAATGCGCACCGCCCCGTGATGTTTTTCTCACTCCTACTAGTGAATGTACTGTAACACACACCCATACAATGCGCACCACCCCGTGATGTTTTTCTCACTCCTACTAGTGAATCTAATGTAACACACACCCATACAAGGCGCACCACCCCGTGATGTTTTTCTCACTCCTACTAGTCAATCTAATGTAACACACACCCATACAAGGCGCACCACCCCGTGATGTTTTTCTCACTCCTACTAGTGAATCTAATGTAACACACACCCATACAATGCGAACCACCCCGTGATGTTTTTCTCACTCCTACTAGTGAATCTAATGTAACACACACCCATACAATGCGCACCGCCCCGTGATGTTTTTCTCACTCCTACCTGTGAATTTAATGTAACACACACCCATACAATGCGCACCGCCCCGTGATGTTTTTCTCACTCCTACTAGTGAATCTAATGTAACACACACCCATACAATGCGCACCACCCCGTGATGTTTTTATCTCTCCTACTAGTGAATCTAATGTAACACACACCCATACAATGCGCACCACCCCGTGATGATTTTCTCACTCATACTAGTGATTGTAATGTAACACACACCCATACAATGCGCACCACCCTGTGATGTTTTTCTCACTCCTACTAGTGAATGTAATGTAACACACACCCATACAAGGCGCACCACCCCGTGATGTTTTTCTCACTCCTACTAGTGAATCTAATGTAACACACACCCATACAATGCGCACCACCCCGTGATGTTTTTCTCACTCCTACTAGTGAATGTACTGTAACACACACCCATACAATGCGCACCACCCCGTGATGTTTTTCTCACTCCTACTAGTGAATCTAATGTAACACACACCCATACAAGGCGCACCACCCCGTGATGTTTTTCTCACTCCTACTAGTCAATCTAATGTAACACACACCCATACAAGGCGCACCACCCCGTGATGTTTTTCTCACTCCTACTAGTGAATCTAATGTAACACACACCCATACAATGCGAACCACCCCGTGATGTTTTTCTCACTCCTACTAGTGAATCTAATGTAACACACACCCATACAATGCGCACCGCCCCGTGATGTTTTTCTCACTCCTACCTGTGAATTTAATGTAACACACACCCATACAATGCGCACCGCCCCGTGATGTTTTTCTCACTCCTACTAGTGAATGTAATGTAACACACACCCATACAATGCGCACCACCCCGTGATGTTTTTCTCACTCCTACTAGTGAATGTAATGTAACACACAGCCATACAAGGCGCACCACCCCGTGATGTTTTTCTCACTCCTGCTAGTGAATCTAATGTAACACACACCCATACAATGCGCACCACCCCGTGATGTTTTTCTCACTCCTACTAGTGAATCTAATGTAACACACACCCATACAAGGCGCACCACCCCGTGATGTTTTTCTCACTCCTACTAGTGAATGTAATGTAACACACACCCATACAAGGCGCACCACCCCGTGATGTTTTTCTCACTCCTACTAGTGAATGTAATGTAACACACACCCATACAAGGCGCACCACCCCGTGATGTTTTTCTCACTCCTACTAGTGAATGTAATGTAACACACACCCATACAAGGCGCACCACCCCGTGATATTTTTCTCACTCCTACTAGTGAATGTAATGTAACACACACCCATACAAGGCGCACCACCCCGTGATGTTTTTCTCACTCCTACTAGCGAATGTAATGTAACACACACCCATACAAGGCGCACCACCCCGTGATGTTTTTCTCACTGCTACTAGTGAATCTAATGTAACACACAGCCCTACAAGGCGCACCACCCCGTGATGTTTTTCTCACTGCTACTAGTGAATCTAACGTAACACACACCCATACAAGGCGCACCACCCCGTGATGTTTTTCTCATTCCTACTAGTGAATCTAATGTAACACACACCCATACTATGCGCACCACCCCGTGATGTTTTTCTCACTCCTACTAGTGAATCTAATGTAACACACATCCATACTATGCGCACCATCCCATGATGTTTTTCTCACTCCTACTAGTGAATCTAATGTAACACACACCCATACAATGCGCACCACCGCGTGATGTTTTTCTCACTCCTCCTTGTCAATCTAATGTAACACACACCCATACAATGCGCAACACCCCGTGATGTTTTTCTCATTCCTGCTTGTGAATGTAATGTAACACACTCCGATACAATGCGCACCACCCCGTGATGTTTTTCTCACTCCTACTAGTGAATGTAATGTAACACACACCCATACAATGCGCACCACCCCGTGATGTTTTTCTCACTCCTACTAGTGAATGTAATGTAACACACACCCATACAATGCGCACCACCCCGTGATGATTTTCTCACTCATACTAGTGAATCTAATGTAACACACACCCATACAATGCGCACCACCCCGTGATGTTTTTCTCACTGCTACTAGTGAATCTAATGTAACACACACCCATACAATGCGCACCACCCCGTGATGTTTTTCTCACTCCTACTATTGAATGTAATGTAACACACACCCATACAATGCGCACCACCCCGTGATGTTTTTCTCACTCCTACTATTGAATGTAATGTAACACACACCCATACAATGCGCACCACCCCGTGATGTTTTTCTCACTCCTACTAGTGAATGTAATGTAACACACACCCATACAATGCGCACCACCCCGTGATGTTTTTCTCACTCCTACTAGTGAATGTAATGTAACACACACCCACACAATGCGCACCGCCCCGTGATGTTTTTCTCACTCCTACTAGTGAATCTAATGTAACACACACCCATACAATGCGCACCACCGCGTGATGTTTTTCTCACTCCTACTAGTGAATCTAATGTAACTCACACCCATACAATGCGCACCACCCCGTGATGTTTTTCTCACTGCTACTAGTGAATCTAATGTAACACACACCCATACAATGCGCACCACCCCGTGATGTTTTTCTCACTGCTACTAGTGAATCTAATGTAACACACACCCATACAATGCGCACCACCCCGTGATGTTTTTCTCACTGCTACTAGTGAATCTAATGTAACACACACCCATACAATGCGCACCACCCCGTGATGTTTTTCTCACTGCTACTAGTGAATCTAATGTAACACACACCCATACAATGCGCACCACCCCGTGATGTTTTTCTCACTGCTACTAGTGAATCTAATGTAACACACACCCATACAATGCGCACCACCCCGTGATGTTTTTCTCACTCCTACTATTGAATGTAATGTAACACACACCCATACAATGCGCACCACCCCGTGATGTTTTTCTCACTCCTACTATTGAATGTAATGTAACACACACCGATACAATGCGCACCACCCCGTGATGTTTTTCTCACTCCTACTAGTGAATGTAATGTAACACACACCCATACAATGCGCACCACCCCGTGATGTTTTTCTCACTCCTACTAGTGAATGTAATGTAACACACACCAATACAATGCGCACCACCCCGTGATGTTTTTCTCACTCCTACTAGTGAATCTGATGAAACACACACCCATACAATGCGCACCACCCCGTGATGTTTTTCTCACTCCTACTAGTGAATCTGATGTAACACACACCCATACAATGCGCACCACCCCGTGATGTTTTTCTCACTCCTACTAGTGAATCTGATGTAACACACACCCATACAATGCGCACCACCCCGTGATGTTTTTCTCACTCCTACTAGTGAATCTGATGTAACACACACCCATACAATGCGCACCACCCCGTGATGTTTTTCTCACTCCTACTAGTGAATCTGATGTAACACACACCCATACAATGCGCACCACCCCGTGATGTTTTTCTCACTCCTACTAGTGAATCTGATGTACACACACCCATACAATGCGCACCACCCCGTGATGTTTTTCTCACTCCTGCTAGTGAATCTGATGTAACACACACCCATACAATGCGCACCACCCCGTGATGTTTTTCTCACTCCTGCTAGTGAATCTGATGTAACACACACCCATACAATGCGCACCACCCCGTGATGTTTTTCTCACTCCTGCTAGTGAATCTGATGTAACACACACCCATACAATGCGCACCACCCCGTTATGTTTTTCTCACTCCTGCTAGTGAATGTGATGTAACACACACCCATACAATGCGCACCACCCCGTGACGTTTTTCTCACTGCTACTAGTGAATCTAATGTAACACACACCCATACAATGCGCACCACCCCGTGATGTTTTTCTCACTGCTACTAGTGAATGTAATGTAACACACACCCATACAATGCGCACCACCCCGTGATGTTTTTCTCACTGCTACTAGTGAATCTAATGTAACACACACCCATACAATGCGCACCACCCCGTGATGTTTTTCTCACTGCTACTAGTGAATCTAATGTAACACACACCCATACAATGCGCACCACCCCGTGATGTTTTTCTCACTCCTACTATTGAATGTAATGTAACACACACCCATACAATGCGCACCACCCCGTGATGTTTTTCTCACTCCTACTATTGAATGTAATGTAACACACACCCATACAATGCGCACCACCCCGTGATGTTTTTCTCACTCCTACTAGTGAATGTAATGTAACACACACCCATACAATGCGCACCACCCCGTGATGTTTTTCTCACTCCTACTAGTGAATGTAATGTAACACACACCAATACAATGCGCACCACCCCGTGATGTTTTTCTCACTCCTACTAGTGAATCTGATGAAACACACACCCATACAATGCGCACCACCCCGTGATGTTTTTCTCACTCCTACTAGTGAATCTGATGTAACACACACCCATACAATGCGCACCACCCCGTGATGTTTTTCTCACTCCTGCTAGTGAATCTGATGTAACACACACCCATACAATGCGCACCACCCCGTGATGTTTTTCTCCCTCCTGCTAGTGAATCTGATGTAACACACACCCATACAATGCGCACCACCCCGTGATGTTTTTCTCACTCCTGCTAGTGAATCTGATGTAACACACACCCATACAATGCGCACCACCCCGTGATGTTTTTCTCACTCCTGCTAGTGAATCTGATGTAACACACACCCATACAATGCGCACCACCCCGTTATGTTTTTCTCACTCCTGCTAGTGAATGTGATGTAACACACACCCATACAATGCGCACCACCCCGTGACGTTTTTCTCACTCCTACTAGTGAATGTAATGTAACACACACCCATACAAGGCGCACCACCCCGTGATGTTTTTCTCACTCCTACTAGTGAATGTAATGTAACACACACCCATACAAGGCGCACCACCCCGTGATGTTTTTCTCACTCCTACTAGTGAATGTAATGTAACACACACCCATACAAGGCGCACCACCCCGTGATGTTTTTCTCAGTCCTACTAGTGAATGTAATGTAACACACACCCATACAAGGCGCACCACCCCGTGATGTTTTTCTCACTCCTACTAGTGAATGTAATGTAACACACACCCATACAAGGCGCACCACCCCGTGATGTTTTTCTCACTCCTACTGGTGAAACTAATGTAACACACAGCCCTACAAGGCGCACCACCCCGTGATGTTTTTCTCACTCCTACTAGTGAAACTAATGTAACGCACAGCCATACAAGGCGCACCACCCCGTGATGTTTTTCTCACTGCTACTAGTGAATCTAACGTAACGCACACCCATACAAGGCGCACCACCCCGTGATGTTTTTCTCATTCCTACTAGTGAATCTAACGTAACACACACCCATACAAGGCGCACCACCCCGTGATGTTTTTCTCACTCCTACTAGTGAATCTAACGTAACACACACCCATACAAGGCGCACCACCGCGTGATGTTTTCTCACTCCTACTAGTGAATCTAACGTAACACACACCCATAAAATGCGCACCACCCCGTGATGTTTTTCTCACTGCTACTAGTGAATCTAATGTAACACACACCCATACAATGCGCACCACCCCGTGATGTTTTTCTCACTGCTACTAGTGAATCTAATGTAACACACACCCATACAATGCGCACCACCCCGTGATGTTTTTCTCACTGCTACTAGTGAATCTAATGTAACACACACCCATACAATGCGCACCACACCGTGATGTTTTTCTCACTGCTACTAGTGAATCTAATGTAACACACACCCATACAATGCGCACCACCCAGTGATGTTTTTCTCACTGCTACTAGTGAATCTAATGTAACACACACCCATACAATGCGCACCACCCCGTGATGTTTTTCTCACTCCTACTAGTGAATGTAGTGTAACACACACCCATACGATGCGCACCACCCCGTGATGTTTTTCTCACTCCTACTAGTGAATGTAATGTAACACACACCCATACGATGCGCACCACCCCGTGATGTTTTTCTCACTCCTACTATTGAATGTAATGTAACACACACCCATACAATGCGCACCACCCCGTGATGTTTTTCTCACTCCTACTATTGAATGTAATGTAACACACACCCATACAATGCGCACCACCCCGTGATGTTTTTCTCACTCCTACTAGTGAATGTAATGTAACACACACCCATACAATGCGCACCACCCCGTGATGTTTTTCTCACTCCTACTAGTGAATGTAATGTAACACACACCCATACAATGCGCACCGCCCCGTGATGTTTTTCTCACTCCTACTAGTGAATCTAATGTAACACACACCCATACAATGCGCACCACCGCGTGATGTTTTTCTCACTCCTACTAGTGAATCTAATGTAACTCACACCCATACAATGCGCACCACCCCGTGATGTTTTTCTCACTGCTACTAGTGAATCTAATGTAACACACACCCATACAATGCGCACCACCCCGTGATGTTTTTCTCACTGCTACTAGTGAATCTAATGTAACACACACCCATAAAATGCGCACCACCCCGTGATGTTTTTCTCACTGCTACTAGTGAATCTAATGTAACACACACCCATACAATGCGCACCACCCCGTGATGTTTTTCTCACTGCTACTAGTGAATCTAATGTAACACACACCCATACAATGCGCACCACCCCGTGATGTTTTTCTCACTGCTACTATTGAATCTAATGTAACACACACCCATACAATGCGCACCACCCCGTGATGTTTTTCTCACTCCTACTATTGAATGTAATGTAACACACACCCATACAATGCGCACCACCCCGTGATGTTTTTCTCACTCCTACTATTGAATGTAATGTAACACACACCGATACAATGCGCACCACCCCGTGATGTTTTTCTCACTCCTACTAGTGAATGTAATGTAACACACACCCATACAATGCGCACCACCCCGTGATGTTTTTCTCACTCCTACTAGTGAATGTAATGTAACACACACCAATACAATGCGCACCACCCCGTGATGTTTTTCTCACTCCTACTAGTGAATCTGATGAAACACACACCCATACAATGCGCACCACCCCGTGATGTTTTTCTCACTCCTACTAGTGAATCTGATGTAACACACACCCATACAATGCGCACCACCCCGTGATGTTTTTCTCACTCCTACTAGTGAATCTGATGTAACACACACCCATACAATGCGCACCACCCCGTGATGTTTTTCTCACTCCTACTAGTGAATCTGATGTAACACACACACATACAATGCGCACCACCCCGTGATGTTTTTCTCACTCCTACTAGTGAATCTGATGTAACACACACCCATACAATGCGCACCACCCCGTGATGTTTTTCTCACTCCTACTAGTGAATCTGATGTACACACACCCATACAATGCGCACCACCCCGTGATGTTTTTCTCACTCCTGCTAGTGAATCTGATGTAACACACACCCATACAATGCGCACCACCCCGTGATGTTTTTCTCACTCCTGCTAGTGAATCTGATGTAACACACACCCATACAATGCGCACCACCCCGTGATGTTTTTCTCACTCCTGCTAGTGAATCTGATGTAACACACACCCATACAATGCGCACCACCCCGTTATGTTTTTCTCACTCCTGCTAGTGAATGTGATGTAACACACACCCATACAATGCGCACCACCCCGTGACGTTTTTCTCACTGCTACTAGTGAATCTAATGTAACACACACCCATACAATGCGCACCACCCCGTGATGTTTTTCTCACTGCTACTAGTGAATCTAATGTAACACACACCCATACAATGCGCACCACCCCGTGATGTTTTTCTCACTGCTACTAGTGAATCTAATGTAACACACACCCATACAATGCGCACCACCCCGTGATGTTTTTCTCACTGCTACTAGTGAATCTAATGTAACACACACCCATACAATGCGCACCACCCCGTGATGTTTTTCTCACTCCTACTATTGAATGTAATGTAACACACACCCATACAATGCGCACCACCCCGTGATGTTTTTCTCACTCCTACTATTGAATGTAATGTAACACACACCCATACAATGCGCACCACCCCGTGATGTTTTTCTCACTCCTACTAGTGAATGTAATGTAACACACACCCATACAATGCGCACCACCCCGTGATGTTTTTCTCACTCCTACTAGTGAATCTGATGAAACACACACCCATACAATGCGCACCACCCCGTGATGTTTTTCTCACTCCTACTAGTGAATCTGATGTAACACACACCCATACAATGCGCACCACCCCGTGATGTTTTTCTCACTCCTACTAGTGAATCTGATGTAACACACACCCATACAATGCGCACCACCCCGTGATGTTTTTCTCACTCCTACTAGTGAATCTGATGTAACACACACCCATACAATGCGCACCACCCCGTGATGTTTTTCTCACTCCTGCTAGTGAATCTGATGTAACACACACCCATACAATGCGCACCACCCCGTGATGTTTTTCTCACTCCTGCTAGTGAATCTGATGTAACACACACCCATACAATGCGCACCACCCCGTGATGTTTTTCTCACTCCTGCTAGTGAATCTGATGTAACACACACCCATACAATGCGCACCACCACGTGATGTTTTTCTCACTCCTGCTAGTGAATCTGATGTAACACACACCCATACAATGCGCACCACCCCGTGATGTTTTTCTCACTCCTGCTAGTGAATCTGATGTAACACACACCCATACAATGCGCACCACCCCGTTATGTTTTTCTCACTCCTGCTAGTGAATGTGATGTAACACACACCCATACAATGCGCACCACCCCGTGACGTTTTTCTCACTCCTACTAGTGAATGTAATGTAACACACACCCATACAAGGCGCACCACCCCGTGATGTTTTTCTCACTCCTACTAGTGAATGTAATGTAACACACACCCATACAAGGCGCACCACCCCGTGATGTTTTTCTCACTCCTACTAGTGAATGTAATGTAACACACACCCATACAAGGCGCACCACCCCGTGATGTTTTTCTCAGTCCTACTAGTGAATGTAATGTAACACACACCCATACAAGGCGCACCACCCCGTGATGTTTTTCTCACTCCTACTAGTGAATGTAATGTAACACACACCCATACAAGGCGCACCACCCCGTGATGTTTTTCTCACTCCTACTGGTGAAACTAATGTAACATACAGCCCTACAAGGCGCACCACCCCGTGATGTTTTTCTCACTCCTACTAGTGAAACTAATGTAACGCACAGCCCTACAAGGCGCACCACCCCGTGATGTTTTTCTCACTGCTACTAGTGAATCTAACGTAACGCACACCCATACAAGGCGCACCACCCCGTGATGTTTTTCTCATTCCTACTAGTGAATCTAACGTAACACACACCCATACAAGGCGCACCACCCCGTGATGTTTTTCTCACTCCTACTAGTGAATCTAACGTAACACACACCCATACAAGGCGCACCACCGCGTGATGTTTTCTCACTCCTACTAGTGAATCTAACGTAACACACACCCATAAAATGCGCACCACCCCGTGATGTTTTTCTCACTGCTACTAGTGAATCTAATGTAACACACACCCATACAATGCGCACCACCCCGTGATGTTTTTCTCACTGCTACTAGTGAATCTAATGTAACACACACCCATACAATGCGCACCACCCCGTGATGTTTTTCTCACTCCTACTAGTGAATCTAATGTAACACACACCCATACAATGCGCACCACCCCGTGATGTTTTTCTCACTGCTACTAGTGAATCTAATGTAACACACACCCATACAATGCGCACCACCCAGTGATGTTTTTCTCACTGCTACTAGTGAATCTAATGTAACACACACCCATACAATGCGCACCACCCCGTGATGTTTTTCTCACTGCTACTACTGAATCTAATGTAACACACACCCATACAATGCGCACCACCCCGTGATGTTTTTCTCACTGCTACTAGTGAATCTAATGTAACACACACCCATACAATGCGCACCACCCCGTGATGTTTTTCTCACTCCTACTATTGAATGTAATGTAACACACACCCATACAATGCGCACCACCCCGTGATGTTTTTCTCACTCCTACTAGTGAATGTAATGTAACACACACCCATACAATGCGCACCACCCCGTGATGTTTTTCTCACTCCTACTAGTGAATGTAATGTAACACACACCCATACAATGCGCACCACCCCGTGATGTTTTTCTCACTCCTACTAGTGAATGTAATGTAACACACACCCATACAATGCGCCCCACCCCGTGATGTTTTTCTCACTCCTACTAGTGAATGTAATGTAACACACACCCATACAATGCGCACCACCCCGTGATGTTTTTCTCACTCCTACTAGTGAATCTGATGTAGCACACACCCATACAATGCGCACCCCCCCGTGATGTTTTTCTCACTCCTGCTAGTGAATCTGATGTAGCACACACCCATACAATGCGCACCACCCCGTTATGTTTTTCTCACTCCTGCTAGTGAATCTGATGTAACACACACCCATACAATGCGCACCACCCCGTTATGTTTTTCTCACTCCTGCTAGTGAATCTGATGTAACACACACCCATACAATGCGCACCACCCCGTGATGTTTTTCTCACTCCTGCTAGTGAATGTGATGTAACACACACCCATACAATGCGCACCACCCCGTGATGATTTTCTCACTCCTGCTAGTGAATGTGATGTAACACTCACCCATACAAGGCGCACCACCCCGTGATGTTTTTCTCACTGCTACTAGTGAATCTAACGTAACACACACCCATACAAGCGCACCACCCCGTGATGTTTTTCTCATTCCTACTAGTGAACCTAATGTAACACACACCCATACTATGCGCACCACCCCGTGATGTTTTTCTCACTGCTACTAGTGAATCTAATGTAACACACACGCATACAATGCGCACCACCCCGTGATGTTTTTCTCACTGCTACTAGTGAATCTAATGTAACACACACCCATACAATGCGCACCACCCCGTGATGTTTTTCTCACTCCTACTAGTGAATCTAATGTAACACACACCCATACAATGCGCACCACCCCGTGATGTTTTTCGCACTCCTACTATTTAATGTAATGTAACACACACCCATACAATGCGCACCACCCCGTGATGTTTTTCTCACTCCTACTAGTGAATGTAATGTAACACACACCCATACAATGCGCACCACCCCGTGATGTTTTTCTCACTCCTACTAGTGAATGTAATGTAACACAAACCCATACAATGCGCACCACCCCGTGATGTTTTTCTCACTCCTACTAGTGAATCTGATGTAACACACACCCATACAATGCGCACCACCCCGTTATGTTTTTCTCACTCCTACTAGTGAATCTGATGTAACACACACCCATACAATGCGCACCACCCCGTGATGTTTTTCTCACTCCTACTAGTGAATCTGATGTAACACACACCCATACAATGCGCACCACCCCGTGATGTTTTTCTCACTCCTACTAGTGAATCTGATGTAACACACACCCATACAATGCGCACCACCCCGTGATGTTTTTCTCACTCCTACTAGTGAATCTGATGTAACACACACCCATACAATGCGCACCACCCCGTGATGTTTTTCTCACTGCTACTAGTGAATCTAATGTAACACACACCCATACAATGCGCACCACCCCGTGATGTTTTTCTCACTGCTACTAGTGAATCTAATGTAACACACACCCATACAATGCGCACCACCCCGTGATGTTTTTCTCACTGCTACTAGTGAATCTAATGTAACACACACCCATACAATGCGCACCACCCAGTGATGTTTTTCTCACTGCTACTAGTGAATCTAATGTAACACACACCCATACAATGCGCACCACCCCGTGATGTTTTTCTCACTGCTACTACTGAATCTAATGTAACACACACCCATACAATGCGCACCACCCCGTGATGTTTTTCTCACTGCTACTAGTGAATCTAATGTAACACACACCCATACAATGCGCACCACCCCGTGATGTTTTTCTCACTCCTACTATTGAATGTAATGTAACACACACCCATACAATGCGCACCACCCCGTGATGTTTTTCTCACTCCTACTAGTGAATGTAATGTAACACACACCCATACAATGCGCACCACCCCGTGATGTTTTTCTCACTCCTACTAGTGAATGTAATGTAACACACACCCATACAATGCGCACCACCCCGTGATGTTTTTCTGACTCCTACTAGTGAATGTAATGTAACACACACCCATACAATGCGCCCCACCCCGTGATGTTTTTCTCACTCCTACTAGTGAATGTAATGTAACACACACCCATACAATGCGCACCACCCCGTGATGTTTTTCTCACTCCTACTAGTGAATCTGATGTAGCACACACCCATACAATGCGCACCCCCCCGTGATGTTTTTCTCACTCCTGCTAGTGAATCTGATGTAGCACACACCCATACAATGCGCACCACCCCGTTATGTTTTTCTCACTCCTGCTAGTGAATCTGATGTAACACACACCCATACAATGCGCACCACCCCGTTATGTTTTTCTCACTCCTGCTAGTGAATCTGATGTAACACACACCCATACAATGCGCACCACCCCGTGATGTTTTTCTCACTCCTGCTAGTGAATGTGATGTAACACACACCCATACAATGCGCACCACCCCGTGATGATTTTCTCACTCCTGCTAGTGAATGTGATGTAACACTCACCCATACAAGGCGCACCACCCCGTGATGTTTTTCTCACTGCTACT
This sequence comes from Cavia porcellus, assembly GCF_034190915.1. Taxonomy (NCBI): domain Eukaryota; kingdom Metazoa; phylum Chordata; class Mammalia; order Rodentia; family Caviidae; genus Cavia; species Cavia porcellus. Next base: position 18,329 of record NW_026947780.1, read on the forward strand.
AGTGAATCTAACGTAACACACACCCATACAAGCGCACCACCCCGTGATGTTTTTCTCATTCCTACTAGTGAACCTAATGTAACACACACCCATACTATGCGCACCACCCCGTGATGTTTTTCTCACTGCTACTAGTGAATCTAATGTAACACACACGCATACAATGCGCACCACCCCGTGATGTTTTTCTCACTGCTACTAGTGAATCTAATGTAACACACACCCATACAATGCGCACCACCCCGTGATGTTTTTCTCACTCCTACTAGTGAATCTAATGTAACACACACCCATACAATGCGCACCACCCCGTGATGTTTTTCGCACTCCTACTATTTAATGTAATGTAACACACACCCATACAATGCGCACCACCCCGTGATGTTTTTCTCACTCCTACTAGTGAATGTAATGTAACACACACCCATACAATGCGCACCACCCCGTGATGTTTTTCTCACTCCTACTAGTGAATGTAATGTAACACAAACCCATACAATGCGCACCACCCCGTGATGTTTTTCTCACTCCTACTAGTGAATCTGATGTAACACACACCCATACAATGCGCACCACCCCGTTATGTTTTTCTCACTCCTACTAGTGAATCTGATGTAACACACACCCATACAATGCGCACCACCCCGTGATGTTTTTCTCACTCCTACTAGTGAATCTGATGTAACACACACCCATACAATGCGCACCACCCCGTGATGTTTTTCTCACTCCTACTAGTGAATCTGATGTAACACACACCCATACAATGCGCACCACCCCGTGATGTTTTTCTCACTCCTGCTAGTGAATCTGATGTAACATACACCCATACAATGCGCACCACCCCGTGATGTTTTTCTCACTCCTGCTAGTGAATCTGATGTAACACACACCCATACAATGCGCACCACCCCGTGATGTTTTTCTCACTCCTGCTAGTGAATCTGATGTAACACACACCCATACGATGCGCACCACACCGTGACGTTTTTCTCACTCCTGCTAGTGAATGTAATGTAACACACACCCATACAAGGCGCACCACCCCGTGACGTTTTTCTCACTCCTACTAGTGAATGTAATGTAACACACACCCATACAAGGCGCACCACCCCGTGATGTTTTTCTCACTCCTACTAGTGAATGTAATGTAACACACACCCATACAAGGCGCACCACCCCGTGATGTTTTTCTCACTCCCACTAGTGAATCTAATGTAACACACACCCATACAATGCGCACCACCCCGTGATGTTTTTCTCACTCCCACTAGTGAATCTAATGTAACACACACACATGCAATGCGCACCACCCCGTGATGTTTTTCTCACTCCCACTAGTGAATGTAATGTAACACACACCCATGCAATGCGCACCACCCCGTGATGTTTTTCTCACTCCTACTAGTGAATGTAATGTAACACACACCCATGCAATGCGCACCACCCCGTGATGTTTTTCTCACTGCTACTAGTGAATCTAATGTAACACACACCCATACAATGCGCACCACCCCGTGATGATTTTCTCACTGATACTAGTGAATGTAATGTAACACACACCCATACAATGCGCACCACCCCGTGATGTTTTTCTCACTGCTACTAGTGAATGTAATGTAACGCACACCCATACAATGCGCACCACCCCGTGATGTTTTTCTCACTGCTACTAGTGAATGTAATGTAACGCACACCCATACAATGCGCACCACCCCGTGATGTTTTTCTCACTGCTACTAGTGAATCTAATGTAACACACACCCATACAATGCGCACCACCCCGTGATGTTTTTCTCACTCCTACTAGTGAATCTAATGTAACACACACCCATACAATGCGCACCACCCCGTGATGTTTTTCTCACTGCTACTAGTGAATGTAATGTAAAACACACCCATACAATGCGCACCACCCCGTGATGTTTATCTCACTCCTACTAGAGAATGTAATGTAACACACACCCATACAATGCGCACCACCCCGTGATGTTTTTCTCTCTCCTACTAGTGTATGTATTGTAACACACACCCATACAATGCGCACCACCCCGTGATGTTTTTCTCACTCCTACTAGTGAATGTAATGTAACACACACCCATACAATGCGCACCACCCCGTGATGTTTTTCTCACTCCTACTAGTGAATCTAATTTAACACACACCCATACAATGCGCACCACCCCGTGATGTTTTTCTCACTGCTACTAGTGAATCTAATGTAACACACACCCATACAATGCGCACCACGCCGTGATGTTTTTCTCACTGCTACTAGTGAATCTAATGTAACACACACCCATACAATGCGCACCACCCCGTGATATTTTTCTCACTCCTACTTGTCAATCTAATGTAACACACACCCATACAATGCGCACTACCCCGTGATGTTTTTCTCATTCCTACTTGTTAATGTAATGTAACACACTCCCATACAATGCGCACCACCCCGTGATGTTTTTCTCACTCCTACTAGTGAATGTAATGTAACACACACCCATACAATGCGCACCACCCCGTGATGTTTTTCTCACTCCTTCTAGTGAATGTAATGTAACACACACCCATACAATGCGCACCACCCCGTGATGTTTTTCTCACTCCTACTAGTGAAAGTAATGTAACACACACCCATACAATGCGCACCACCCCGTGATGATTTTCTCACTCCTACTAGTGAATGTAATGTAACACACACCCATACAAGGCGCACCACCCCGTGATGTTTTTCTCACTCCTACTAGTGAATCTAATGTAACACACACCCATACAAGGCGCACCACCCCGTGATGTTTTTCTCACTCCTACTAGTGAATCTAATGTAACACACACCCATACAATGCGCACCACCCCGTGATGTTTTTCTCACTCCTACTAGTGAATGTAATGTAACACACACCCATACAATGCGCACCACCCCGTGATGTTTTCCTCACTCCACTAGTGAATGTAATGTAACACACACCCATACAATGCACACCACCCCGTGATGTTTTTCTCACTCCTACTAGTGAATGTAATGTAACACACACCCATACAAGGCGCACCACCCCGTGATGTTTTTCTCACTCCTACTAGTGAATGTAATATAACACACACCCATACAATGCGCACCACCCCGTGATGTTTTTCTCACTCCTACTAGTGAATGTAATGTAACACACACCCATACAAGGCGCACCACCCCGTGATGTTTTTCTCACTCCTACTAGTGAATGTAATGTAACACACACCCATACAAGGCGCACCACCCCGTGATGTTTTTCTCACTCCTACTAGTGAATGTAATGTAACACACACCCATACAAGGCGCACCACCCCGTGATGTTTTTCTCACTCCTACTAGTGAATCTAATGTAACACACACCCATACAAGGCGCACCACCCCGTGATGTTTTTCTCACTCGTACTAGTGAATCTAATGTAACACACAGCCCTACAAGGCGCACCACCCCGTGATGTTTTTCTCACTCCCACTAGTGAATCTAATGTAACACACACCCATACAATGCGCACCACCCCGTGATGTTTTTCTCACTCCCACTAGTGAATCTAATGTAACACACACCCATACAATGCGCACCACCCCGTGATGTTTTTCTCACTCCCACTAGTGAATCTAATTTAACACACACCCATACAATGCGCACCACCCCGTGATGTTTTTCTCACTCCCACTAGTGAATCTAATGTAACACACACCCATACAATGCGAACCACCCCGTGATGTTTTTCTCACTCCCACTAGTGAATCTAATGTAACACACACCCATACAATGCGCACCACCCCGTGATGTTTTTCTCACTCCCACTAGTGAATCTAATGTAACACACACACATACAATGCGCACCACCCCGTGATGTTTTTCTCACTCCTACTAGTGAATCTAATGTAACACACACCCATACAATGCGCACCACCCCGTGATGTTTTTCTCACTGCTACTAGTGAATGTAATGTAAAACACACCCATACAATGCGCACCACCCCGTGATGTTTATCTCACTCCTACTAGAGAATGTAATGTAACACACACCCATACAATGCGCACCACCCCGTGATGTTTTTCTCTCTCCTACTAGTGTATGTATTGTAACACACACCCATACAATGCGCACCACCGCGTGATGTTTTTCTCACTCCTACTAGTGAATCTAACGTAACACACACCCATACAATGCGCACCACCCCGTGATGTTTTTCGCACTGCTACTAGTGAATCTAATGTAACACACACCCATACAATGCGCACCACCCCGTGATGTTTTTCTCACTGCTACTAGTGAATCTAATGTAACACACACCCATACAATGCGCACCACCCCGTGATGTTTTTCTCACTGCTACTAGTGAATCTAATGTAACACACACCCATACAATGCGCACCACCCCGTGATGTTTTTCTCACTGCTACTAGTGAATCTAATGTAACACACACCCATACAATGCGCACCACCACGTGATGTTTTTCTCACTGCTACTAGTGAATCTAATGTAACACACACCCATACAATGCGCACCACCCCGTGATGTTTTTCTCACTCCTACTAGTGAATGTAATGTAACACACACCCATACAATGCGCACCACCCCGTGATGTTTTTCTCACTCCTACTAGTGAATGTAATGTAACACACACCCATACAATGCGCACCACCCCGTGATGTTTTTCTCACTCCTACTAGTGAATGTAATGTAACACACACCCATACAATGCGCACCACCCCGTGATGTTTTTCTCACTCCTACTAGTGAATGTAATGTAACACACACCCATACAATGCACACCACCCCGTAATGTTTTTCTCACTCCTACTAGTTAATCTGATGTAGCACACACCCATACAATGCGCACCACCCCGTGATGTTTTTCTCACTCCTACTACTGAATCTGATGTAGCACACACCCATACAATGCGCACCACCCCGTGATGCTTTTCTCACTCCTACTAGTGAATCTGATGTAACACACACCCATACAATGCGCACCACCCCGTGATGTTTTTCTCACTCCTGCTAGTGAATGTAATGTAACACACACCCATACAGGGCGCACCACCCCATGATGTTTTTCTCACCTCTGCTAGTGAATGTAATGTAACACACACCCATACAAGGCGCACCACCCCGTGATGTTTTTCTCACTCCTACTAGTGAATGTAATGTAACACACACCCATACAATGCGCACCACCCCGTGATGTTTTTCTCACTCCTACTAGTGAATGTAATGTAACACACACCCATACAATGCGCACCACCCCGTGATGTTTTTCTCACTCCTACTAGTGAATCTGATGTAACACACACCCATACAATGCGCACCACCCCGTGATGTTTTTCTCACTCCTACTAGTGAATCTGATGTAACACACACCCATACAATGCGCACCACCCCGTGATGATTTTCTCACTCCTACTAGTGAATCTGATGTAACACACACGCATACAATGCGCACCACCCCGTGATGTTTTTCTCACTCCTGCTAGTGAATCTGATGTAACACACACCCATACAATGCGCACCACCCCGTGATGGTTTTCTCACTCCTGCTAGTGAATCTGATGTAACACACACCCATACAATGCGCACCACCCCGTGATGTTTTTCTCACTCCTGCTAGTGAATCTGATGTAACACACACCCATACAATGCGCACCACCCCGTGAGGTTTTTCTCACTCCTGCTAGTGAATGTGATGTAACACACACCCATACAATGCGCACCACCCCGTGATGTTTTTCTCACTCCTGCTAGTGAATCTAATGTAACACACACCCATACAATGCGCACCACCCCGTGATGTTTTTCTCACTGCTACTAGTGAATGTAATGTAACACACACCCATACAATGCATACCACCCCGGGATGTTTTTCTCACTCCCACTAGTGAATCTAATGTAACACACACACATACAATGTGCACCACCCCGGGATGTTTTTCTCACTGCTACTAGTGAATCTAATGTAACACACACCCATACAATGCGCACCACCCCGTGATGTTTTTCTCACTGCTACTAGTGAATCTAATGTAACACACACCCATACAATGCGCACCACCCCGTGATGTTTTCCTCACTGCTACTAGTGAATCTAATGTAACACACACCCATACAATGCGCACCACCCCGTGATGTTTTTCTCACTCCTACTTGTCAATCTAATGTAACACACACCCATACAATGCGCAACACCCCGTGATGTTTTTCTCATTCCTACTTGTGAATGTAATGTAACACACTCCGATACAATGCGCACCACCCCGTGATGTTTTTCTCACTCCTACTAGTGAATGTAATGTAACACACACCCATACAATGCGCACCACCCCGTGATGTTTTTCTCACTCCTACTAGTGAATGTAATGTAACACACACCCATACAATGCGCACCACCCCGTGATGATTTTCTCACTCATACTAGTGAATGTAATGTAACACACACCCATACAATGCGCACCACCCCGTGATGATTTTCTCACTCCTACTAGTGAATGTAATGTAACACACACACATACAAGGCGCACCACCCCGTGATGTTTTTCTCACTCCTACTAGTCAATCTAATGTAACACACACCCATACAAGGCGCACCACCCCGTGATGTTTTTCTCACTCCTACTAGTGAATCTAATGTAACACACACCCATACAATGCGCACCGCCCCGTGATGTTTTTCTCACTCCTACTAGTGAATTTAATGTAACACACACCCATACAATGCGCACCGCCCCGTGATGTTTTTCTCACTCCTACTAGTGAATGTAATGTAACACACACCCATACAATGCGCACCACCCCGTGATGTTTTTCTCACTCCTACTAGTGAATGTAATGTAACACACACCCATACAATGCGCACCACCCCGTGATGATTTTCTCACTCCTACTAGTGAATCTGATGTAACACACACCCATACAATGCGCACCACCCCGTGATGATTTTCTCACTCCTACTAGTGAATCTGATGTAACACACACGCATACAATGCGCACCACCCCGTGATGTTTTTCTCACTCCTGCTAGTGAATCTGATGTAACACACACCCATACAATGTGCACCACCCCGTGATGTTTTTCTCACTCCTGCTAGTGAATCTGATGTAACACACACCCATACAATGCGCACCACCCCGTGATGTTTTTCTCACTCCTGCTAGTGAATCTGATGTAACACACACCCATACAATGCGCACCACCCCGTGAGGTTTTTCTCACTCCTGCTAGTGAATGTGATGTAACACACACCCATACAATGCGCACCACCCCGTGATGTTTTTCTCACTCCTGCTAGTGAATCTAATGTAACACACACCCATACAATGCGCACCACCCCGTGATGTTTTTCTCACTGCTACTAGTGAATGTAATGTAACACACACCCATACAATGCGTACCACCCCGGGATGTTTTTCTCACTCCCACTAGTGAATCTAATGTAACACACACACATACAATGTGCACCACCCCGGGATGTTTTTCTCACTGCTACTAGTGAATCTAATGTAACACACACCCATACAATGCGCACCACCCCGTGATGTTTTTCTCACTGCTACTAGTGAATCTAATGTAACACACACCCATACAATGCGCACCACCCCGTGATGTTTTTCTCACTGCTACTAGTGAATCTAATGTAACACACACCCATACAATGCGCACCACCCCGTGATGTTTTTCTCACTCCTACTTGTCAATCTAATGTAACACACACCCATACAATGCGCAACACCCCGTGATGTTTTTCTCACTCCTACTAGTGAATGTAATGTAACACACACCCATACAATGCGCACCACCCCGTGATGATTTTCTCACTCATACTAGTGAATGTAATGTAACACACACCCATACAATGCGCACCACCCCGTGATGATTTTCTCACTCCTACTAGTGAATGTAATGTAACACACACACATACAAGGCGCACCACCCCGTGATGTTTTTCTCACTCCTACTAGTCAATCTAATGTAACACACACCCATACAAGGCGCACCACCCCGTGATGTTTTTCTCACTCCTACTAGTGAATCTAATGTAACACACACCCATACAATGCGCACCGCCCCGTGATGTTTTTCTCACTCCTACTAGTGAATTTAATGTAACACACACCCATACAATGCGCACCGCCCCGTGATGTTTTTCTCACTCCTACTAGTGAATGTAATGTAACACACACCCATACAATGCGCACCACCCCGTGATGTTTTTCTCACTCCTACTAGTGAATGTAATGTAACACACACCCATACAAGGCGCACCACCCCGTGATGTTTTTCTCACTCCTACTAGTGAATCTAATGTAACACACACCCATACAATGCGCACCACCCCGTGATGTTTTTCTCACTCCTACTAGTGAATCTAATGTAACACACACCCATACAAGGCGCACCACCCCGTGATGTTTTTCTCACTCCTACTAGCGAATGTAATGTAACACACACCCATACAAGGCGCACCACCCCGTGATGTTTTTCTCACTGCTACTAGTGAATCTAATGTAACACACAGCCCTACAAGGCGCACCACCCCGTGATGTTTTTCTCACTGCTACTAGTGAATCTAACGTAACACACACCCATACTACGCGCACCACCCCGTGATGTTTTTCTCACTCCTACTAGTGAATCTAATGTAACACACACCCATACAATGCGCACCACGGCGTGATGTTTTTCTCACTCCTACTAGTGAATCTAATGTAACACACACCCATACAATGCGCACCACCCCGTGATGTTTTTCTCACTCCTACTAGTGAATCTGATGTAACACACACCCATACAATGCGCACCACCCCGTGATGTTTTTCTCACTCCTACTAGCGAATGTAATGTAACACACACCCATACAAGGCGCACCACCCCGTGATGTTTTTCTCACTGCTACTAGTGAATCTAATGTAACACACACCCATACAATGCGCACCACCCCGTGATGTTTTTCTCACTCCTACTAGTGAATGTAATGTAACACACACCCATACAAGGCGCACCACCCCGTGATGTTTTTCTCACTCCTACTAGTGAATCTAATGTAACACACACCCATACAATGCGCACCACCCCGTGATGTTTTTCTCACTCCTACTAGTGAATCTAATGTAACACACACCCATACAAGGCGCACCACCCCGTGATGTTTTTCTCACTCCTACTAGTGAATGTAATGTAACACACACCCATACAAGGCGCACCACCCCGTGATGTTTTTCTCACTCCTACTAGTGAATGTAATGTAACACACACCCATACAACGCGCACCACCCCGTGATGTTTTTCTCACTCCTACTAGTCAATCTAATGTAACACACACCCATACAAGGCGCACCACCCCGTGATGTTTTTCTCACTCCTACTAGTGAATGTAATGTAACACACACCCATACAACGCGCACCACCCCGTGATGTTTTTCTCACTCCTACTAGTCAATCTAATGTAACACACACCCATACAAGGCGCACCACCCCGTGATGTTTTTCTCACTCCTACTAGTGAATCTAATGTAACACACACCCATACAATGCGCACCGCCCCGTGATGTTTTTCTCACTCCTACTAGTGAATTTAATGTAACACACACCCATACAATGCGCACCGCCCCGTGATGTTTTTCTCACTCCTACTAGTGAATGTAATGTAACACACACCCATACAATGCGCACCACCCCGTGATGTTTTTCTCACTCCTACTAGTGAATGTAATGTAACACACACCCATACAAGGCGCACCACCCCGTGATGTTTTTCTCACTCCTACTGGTGAAACTAATGTAACACACAGCCCTACAAGGCGCACCACCCCGTGATGTTTTTCTCACTCCTACTAGTGAAACTAATGTAACGCACAGCACTACAAGGCGCACCACCCCGTGATGTTTTTCTCACTGCTACTAATGAATCTAATGTAACACACACCCATACAATGCGCACCACCCCGTGATGTTTTTCTCACTGCTACTAGTGAATCTAATGTAACACACACCCATACAATGCGCACCACCCCGTGATGTTTTTCTCACTGCTACTAGTGAATCTAATGTAACACACACCCATACAATGCGCACCACCCCGTGATGTTTTTCTCACTGCTACTAGTGAATCTAATGTAACACACACCCATACAATGCGCACCACCCCGTGATGTTTTTCTCACTGCTACTAGTGAATCTAATGTAACACACACCCATACAATGCGCACCACCCCGTGATGTTTTTCTCACTCCTACTATTGAATGTAATGTAACACACACCCATACAATGCGCACCACCCCGTGATGTTTTTCTCACTCCTACTAGTGAATGTAATGTAACACACACCCATACAATGCGCACCACCCCGTGATGTTTTTCTCACTCCTACTAGTGAATCTGATGTAACACACACCCATACAATGCGCACCAACCCGTGATGTTTTTCTCACTCCTACTAGTGAATCTGATGTAGCACACACCCATACAATGCGCACCCCCCCCGTGATGTTTTTCTCACTCTTGCTAGTGAATCTGATGTAGCACACACCCATACAATGCGCACCACCCCGTTATGTTTTTCTCACTCCTGCTAGTGAATCTGATGTAACACACACCCATACAATGCGCACCACCCCGTTATGTTTTTCTCACTCCTGCTAGTGAATCTGATGTAACACACACCCATACAATGCGCACCACCCCGTGATGTTTTTCTCACTCCTGCTAGTGAATGTGATGTAACACACACCCATACAATGCGCACCACCCCGTGATGATTTTCTCACTCCTGCTAGTGAATGTGATGTAACACTCACCCATACAAGGCGCACCACCCCGTGATGTTTTTCTCACTGCTACTAGTGAATCTAACGTAACACACACCCATACAAGCGCACCACCCCGTGATGTTTTTCTCATTCCTACTAGTGAATCTAATGTAACACACACCCATACTATGCGCACCACCCCGTGATGTTTTTCTCACTGCTACTAGTGAATCTAATGTAACACACACCCATACAATGCGCACCACCCCGTGATGTTTTTCTCACTGCTACTAGTGAATCTAATGTAACACACACCCATAAAATGCGCACCACCCCGTGATGTTTTTCTCACTCCTACTAGTGAATGTAATGTAACACACACCCATACAATGCGCACCACCCCGTGATGTTTTTCTCACTCCTACTATTGAATGTAATGTAACACACACCCATACAATGCGCACCACCCCGTGTTGTTTTTCTCACTCCTACTAGTGAATGTAATGTAACACACACCCATACAATGCGCACCACCCCGTGATGTTTTTCTCACTCCTACTAGTGAATGTAATGTAACACACACCCATACAATGCGCACCACCCCGTGATGTTTTTCTCACTCCTACTAGTGAATCTGATGTAACACACACCCATACAATGCGCACCACCCCGTGATGTTTTTCTCACTCCTACTAGTGAATCTGATGTAACACACACCCATACAATGCGTACCACCCCGTGATGTTTTTCTCACTCCTACTAGTGAATCTGATGTAACACACACCCATACAATGCGCACCACCCCGTGATGTTTTTCTCACTCCTACTAGTGAATCTGATGTAACACACACCCATACAATGCGCGCCACACCGTGATGTTTTTCTCACTCCTGCTAGTGAATCTGATGTAACACACACCCATACAATGAGCACCACCCCGTGATGTTTTTCTCACTCCTGCTAGTGAATCTGATGTAACACACACCCATACAATGCGCACCACCCCGTGATGTTTTTCTCACTCCTGCTAGTGAATCTGATGTAACACACACCCATACAATGCGCACCACCCCGTGATGTTTTTCTCACTCCTGCTAGTGAATCTGATGTAACACACACCCATACAATGCGCACCACCCCGTGATGTTTTTCTCACTCCTGCTAGTGAATCTGATGTAACACACACCCATACAATGCGCACCACCCCGTGATGTTTTTCTCACTCCTGCTAGTGAATCTGATGTAACACACACCCATACAATGCGCACCACCCCGTGAGGTTTTTCTCACTCCTGCTAGTGAATGTGATGTAACACACACCCATACAATGCGCACCACCCCGTGATGTTTTTCTCACTCCTGCTAGTGAATCTAATGTAACACACACCCATACAATGCGCACCACCCCGTGATGTTTTTCTCACTGCTACTAGTGAATGTAATGTAACACACACCCATACAATGCGTACCACACCGGGATGTTTTTCTCACTCCCACTAGTGAATCTAATGTAACACACACACATACAATGTGCACCACCCCGGGATGTTTTTCTCACTGCTACTAGTGAATCTAATGTAACACACACCCATACAATGCGCACCACCCCGTGATGTTTTTCTCACTGCTACTAGTGAATCTAATGTAACACACACCCATACAATGCGCACCACCCCGTGATGTTTTTCTCACTGCTACTAGTGAATCTAATGTAACACACACCCATACAATGCGCACCACCCCGTGATGTTTTTCTCACTCCTACTTGTCAATCTAATGTAACACACACCCATACAATGCGCAACACCCCGTGATGTTTTTCTCATTCCTACTTGTGAATGTAATGTAACACACTCCGATACAATGCGCACCACCCCGTGATGTTTTTCTCACTCCTACTAGTGAATGTAATGTAACACACACCCATACAATGCGCACCACCCCGTGATGTTTTTCTCACTCCTACTAGTGAATGTAATGTAACACACACCCATACAATGCGCACCACCCCGTGATGATTTTCTCACTCATACTAGTGAATGTAATGTAACACACACCCATACAATGCGCACCACCCCGTGATGATTTTCTCACTCCTACTAGTGAATGTAATGTAACACACACACATACAAGGCGCACCACCCCGTGATGTTTTTCTCACTCCTACTAGTCAATCTAATGTAACACACACCCATACAAGGCGCACCACCCCGTGATGTTTTTCTCACTCCTACTAGTGAATCTAATGTAACACACACCTATACAATGCGCACCGCCCCGTGATGTTTTTCTCACTCCTACTAGTGAATTTAATGTAACACACACCCATACAATGCGCACCGCCCCGTGATGTTTTTCTCACTCCTACTAGTGAATGTAATGTAACACACACCCATACAATGCGCACCACCCCGTGATGTTTTTCTCACTCCTACTAGTGAATGTAATGTAACACACACCCATACAAGGCGCACCACCCCGTGATGTTTTTCTCACTCCTACTAGTGAATCTAATGTAACACACACCCATACAATGCGCACCACCCCGTGATGTTTTTCTCACTCCTACTAGTGAATCTAATGTAACACACACCCATACAAGGCGCACCACCCCGTGATGTTTTTCTCACTCCTACTAGTGAATGTAATGTAACACACACCCATACAAGGCGCACCACCCCGTGATGTTTTTCTCACTCCTACTAGTGAATGTAATGTAACACACACCCATACAACGCGCACCACCCCGTGATGTTTTTCTCACTCCTACTAGTGAATGTAATGTAACACACACCCATACAAGGCGCACCACCCCGTGATATTTTTCTCACTCCTACTAGTGAATGTAATGTAACACACACCCATACAAGGCGCACCACCCCGTGATGTTTTTCTCACTCCTACTAGCGAATGTAATGTAACACACACCCATACAAGGCGCACCACCCCGTGATGTTTTTCTCACTGCTACTAGTGAATCTAATGTAACACACAGCCCTACAAGGCGCACCACCCCGTGATGTTTTTCTCACTGCTACTAGTGAATCTAACGTAACACACACCCATACAAGGCGCACCACCCCGTGATGTTTTTCTCATTCCTACTAGTGAATCTAATGTAACACACACCCATACTATGCGCACCACCCCGTGATGTTTTTCTCACTCCTACTAGTGAATCTAATGTAACACACACCCATACTATGCGCACCACCCCGTGATGTTTTTCTCACTCCTACTAGTGAATCTAATGTAACACACACCCATAAGATGCGCACCACCGCGTGATGTTTTTCTCACTCCTACTTGTCAATCTAATGTAACACACACCCATACAATGCGCAACACCCCGTGATGTTTTTCTCATTCCTACTTGTGAATGTAATGTAACACACTCCGATACAATGCGCACCACCCCGTGATGTTTTTCTCACTCCTACTAGTGAATGTAATGTAACACACACCCATACAATGCGCACCACCCCGTGATGTTTTTCCCACTCCTACTAGTGAATGTAATGTAACACACACCCATACAATGCGCACCACCCCGTGATGATTTTCTCACTCATACTAGTGAATCTAATGTAACACACACCCATACAATGCGCACCACCCCGTGATGATTTTCTCACTCCTACTAGTGAATGTAATGTAACACACACCCATACAAGGCGCACCACCCCGTGATGTTTTTCTCACTCCTACTAGTCAATCTAATGTAACACACACCCATACAAGGTGCACCACCCCGTGATGTTTTTCTCACTCCTACTAGTGAATCTAATGTAACACACACCCATACAATGCGCACCACCCCGTGATGTTTTTCTCACTCCTACTAGTGAATCTAATGTAACACACACCCATACAATGCGCACCGCCCCGTGATGTTTTTCTCACTCCTACCTGTGAATTTAATGTAACACACACCCATACAATGCGCACCGCCCCGTGATGTTTTTCTCACTCCTACTAGTGAATGTAATGTAACACACACCCATACAATGCGCACCACCCCGTGATGTTTTTCTCACTGCTACTAGTGAATCTAATGTAACACACACCCATACAATGCGCACCACCCCGTGATGTTTTTCTCACTCCTACTAGTGAATCTGATGTAACACACACCCATACAATGCGCACCACCCCGTGATGTTTTTCTCACTCCTACTAGTGAATCTGATGTAACACACACCCATACAATGCGCACCACCCCGTGATGTTTTTCTCACTCCTACTAGTGAATCTGATGTAACACATACCCATACAATGCGCACCACCCCGTGATGTTTTTCTCACTCCTGCTAGTGAATCTGATGTAACACACACCCATACAATGCGCACCACCCCGTGATGTTTTTCTCACTCCTACTAGTGAATCTAATGTAACACACTCCCATACAATGCGCACCACCCCGTGATGTTTTTCTCACTCCTACTAGTGAATCTAATGTAACACACACCCATACAAGGCGCACCACCCCGTGATGTTTTTCTCACTCCTACTAGTGAATGTAATGTAACACACACCCATACAAGGCGCACCACCCCGTGATGTTTTTCTCACTCCTACTAGTGAATCT
Organism: Cavia porcellus; assembly: GCF_034190915.1. Lineage (NCBI taxonomy): Eukaryota > Metazoa > Chordata > Mammalia > Rodentia > Caviidae > Cavia > Cavia porcellus. Next base: position 33,679 of record NW_026947780.1, read on the forward strand.
AATGTAACACACACCCATACAAGGCGCACCACCCCGTGATGTTTTTCTCACTCCTACTAGTGAATGTAATGTAACACACACCCATACAAGGCGCACCACCCCGTGATGTTTTTCTCACTCCTACTTGTGAATGTAATGTAACACACACCCATACAAGGCGCACCACCCCGTGATGTTTTTCTCACTCGTACTAGTGAATGTAACGTAACACACACCCATACAAGGCGCACCACCCCGTGATGTTTTTCTCACTCCTACTAGTGAATCTAATGTAACACACAGCCCTACAAGGCGCACCACCCCGTGATGTTTTTCTCACTGCTACTAGTGAATCTAAAGTAACACACACCCATACAAGGCGCACCACCCCGTGATGTTTTTCTCACTACTACTATTGAATCTAATGTAACACACAGCCCTACAAGGCGCACCACACCGTGATGTGTTTCTCACTTCTACTAGTGAATCTAACGTAACACACACCCATACAAGGCGCACCACCCTGTGATGTTTTTCTCATTCCTATTAGTGAATCTAATGTAACACACACCCATACTATGCGCACCACCCCATGATGTTTTTTTCACTCCTACTAGTGAATCTAATGTAACACACACCCATACAATGCGCACCACCGCGTGATGTTTTTCTCACTCCTACTAGTGAATCTAATGTAACACACACCCATACAATGCGAACCACCCCGTGATGTTTTTCTCACTGCTACTAGTGAATCTAATGTAACACACACCCATACAATGCGCACCACCCCGTGATGTTTTTCTCACTGCTACTAGTGAATCTAATGTAACACACACCCATACAATGCGCACCACCCCGTGATGTTTTTCTCACTGCTACTAGTGAATCTAATGTAACACACACCCATACAATGCGCACCACCCCGTGATGTTTTTCTCACTGCTACTAGTGAATCTAATGTAACACACACCCATACAAGGCGCACCACCCCGTGATGTTTTTCTCACTCCTACTAGTGAATGTAATGTAACACACACCCATACAAGGCGCACCACCCCGTGATGTTTTTCTCACTCCTACTAGTGAATGTAATGTAACACACACCCATACAAGGCGCACCACCCCGTGATGTTTTTCTCAGTCCTACTAGTGAATGTAATGTAACACACACCCATACAAGGCGCACCACCCCGTGATGTTTTTCTCACTCCTACTAGTGAATGTAATGTAACACACACCCATACAAGGCGCACCACCCCGTGATGTTTTTCTCACTCCTACTGGTGAAACTAATGTAACACACAGCCCTACAAGGCGCACCATCCCGTGATGTTTTTCTCACTCCTACTAGTGAAACTAATGTAACGCACAGCCCTACAAGGCGCACCACCCCGTGATGTTTTTCTCACTGCTACTAGTGAATCTAATGTAACACACACCCATACAATGCGCACAACCCCGTGATGTTTTTCTCACTGCTACTAGTGAATCTAATGTAACACACACCCATACAATGCGCACCACCCCGTGATGTTTTTCTCACTGCTACTAGTGAATCTAATGTAACACACACCCATACAATGCGCACCACCCCGTGATGTTTTTCTCACTGCTACTAGTGAATCTAATGTAACACACACCCATACAATGCGCACCACCCCGTGATGTTTTTCTCACTGCTACTAGTGAATCTAATGTAACACACACCCATACAATGCGCACCACCACGTGATGTTTTTCTCACTCCTACTATTGAATGTAATGTAACACACACCCATACAATGCGCACCACCCCGTGATGTTTTTCTCACTCCTACTAGTGAATGTAATGTAACACACACCCATACAATGCGCACCACCCCGTGATGTTTTTCTCACTCCTACTAGTGAATCTGATGTAACACACACCCATACAATGCGCACCAACCCGTGATGTTTTTCTCAGTCCTACTAGTGAATGTAATGTAACACACACCCATACAAGGCGCACCAACCGTGATGTTTTTCTCACTGCTACTAGTGAATCTAACGTAACACACACCCATACAAGCGCACCACCCCGTGATGTTTTTCTCATTCCTACTAGTGAATCTAATGTAACACACACCCATACTATGCGCACCACCCCGTGATGTTTTTCTCACTGCTACTAGTGAATCTGATGTAACACACACCCATACAATGCGCACCACCCCGTGATGTTTTTCTCACTCCTGCTAGTGAATGTGATGTAACACACACCCATACAATGCGCACCACCCCGTGATGATTTTCTCACTCCTGCTAGTGAATGTGATGTAACACTCACCCATACAAGGCGCACCACCCCGTGATGTTTTTCTCACTGCTACTAGTGAATCTAACGTAACACAAACCCATACAAGAGCACCACCCCGTGATGTTTTTCTCATTCCTACTAGTGAATCTAATGTAACACACACCCATACTATGCGCACCACCCCGTGATGTTTTTCTCACTGCTACTAGTGAATCTAATGTAACACACACCCATACAATGCGCACCACCCCGTGATGTTTTTCTCACTGCTACTAGTGAATCTAATGTAACACACACCCATACAATGCGCACCACCCCGTGATGTTTTTCTCACTCCTACTAGTGAATCTAATGTAACACACACCCATACAATGCGCACCACCCCGTGATGTTTTTCTCACTCCTACTAGTGAATCTAATGTAACACACACCCATACAAGGCGCACCACCCCGTGATGTTTTTCTCACTCCTACTAGCGAATGTAATGTAACACACACCCATACAAGGCGCACCACCCCGTGATGTTTTTCTCACTGCTACTAGTGAATCTAATGTAACACACAGCCCTACAAGGCGCACCACCCCGTGATGTTTTTCTCACTGCTACTAGTGAATCTAACGTAACACACACCCATACTACGCGCACCACCCCGTGATGTTTTTCTCACTCCTACTAGTGAATCTAATGTAACACACACCCATACAATGCGCACCACGGCGTGATGTTTTTCTCACTCCTACTAGTGAATCTAATGTAACACACACCCATACAATGCGCACCACCCCGTGATGTTTTTCTCACTCCTACTAGTGAATCTGATGTAACACACACCCATACAATGCGCACCACCCCGTGATGTTTTTCTCACTCCTACTAGCGAATGTAATGTAACACACACCCATACAAGGCGCACCACCCCGTGATGTTTTTCTCACTGCTACTAGTGAATCTAATGTAACACACACCCATACAATGCGCACCACCCCGTGATGTTTTTCTCACTCCTACTAGTGAATGTAATGTAACACACACCCATACAAGGCGCACCACCCCGTGATGTTTTTCTCACTCCTACTAGTGAATCTAATGTAACACACACCCATACAATGCGCACCACCCCGTGATGTTTTTCTCACTCCTACTAGTGAATCTAATGTAACACACACCCATACAAGGCGCACCACCCCGTGATGTTTTTCTCACTCCTACTAGTGAATGTAATGTAACACACACCCATACAAGGCGCACCACCCCGTGATGTTTTTCTCACTCCTACTAGTGAATGTAATGTAACACACACCCATACAACGCGCACCACCCCGTGATGTTTTTCTCACTCCTACTAGTCAATCTAATGTAACACACACCCATACAAGGCGCACCACCCCGTGATGTTTTTCTCACTCCTACTAGTGAATGTAATGTAACACACACCCATACAACGCGCACCACCCCGTGATGTTTTTCTCACTCCTACTAGTCAATCTAATGTAACACACACCCATACAAGGCGCACCACCCCGTGATGTTTTTCTCACTCCTACTAGTGAATCTAATGTAACACACACCCATACAATGCGCACCGCCCCGTGATGTTTTTCTCACTCCTACTAGTGAATTTAATGTAACACACACCCATACAATGCGCACCGCCCCGTGATGTTTTTCTCACTCCTACTAGTGAATGTAATGTAACACACACCCATACAATGCGCACCACCCCGTGATGTTTTTCTCACTCCTACTAGTGAATGTAATGTAACACACACCCATACAAGGCGCACCACCCCGTGATGTTTTTCTCACTCCTACTGGTGAAACTAATGTAACACACAGCCCTACAAGGCGCACCACCCCGTGATGTTTTTCTCACTCCTACTAGTGAAACTAATGTAACGCACAGCACTACAAGGCGCACCACCCCGTGATGTTTTTCTCACTGCTACTAATGAATCTAATGTAACACACACCCATACAATGCGCACCACCCCGTGATGTTTTTCTCACTGCTACTAGTGAATCTAATGTAACACACACCCATACAATGCGCACCACCCCGTGATGTTTTTCTCACTGCTACTAGTGAATCTAATGTAACACACACCCTTACAATGCGCACCACCCCGTGATGTTTTTCTCACTGCTACTAGTGAATCTAATGTAACACACACCCATACAATGCGCACCACCCCGTGATGTTTTTCTCACTGCTACTAGTGAATCTAATGTAACACACACCCATACAATGCGCACCACCCCGTGATGTTTTTCTCACTCCTACTATTGAATGTAATGTAACACACACCCATACAATGCGCACCACCCCGTGATGTTTTTCTCACTCCTACTAGTGAATGTAATGTAACACACACCCATACAATGCGCACCACCCCGTGATGTTTTTCTCACTCCTACTAGTGAATCTGATGTAACACACACCCATACAATGCGCACCAACCCGTGATGTTTTTCTCACTCCTACTAGTGAATCTGATGTAGCACACACCCATACAATGCGCACCCCCCCCGTGATGTTTTTCTCACTCTTGCTAGTGAATCTGATGTAGCACACACCCATACAATGCGCACCACCCCGTTATGTTTTTCTCACTCCTGCTAGTGAATCTGATGTAACACACACCCATACAATGCGCACCACCCCGTTATGTTTTTCTCACTCCTGCTAGTGAATCTGATGTAACACACACCCATACAATGCGCACCACCCCGTGATGTTTTTCTCACTCCTGCTAGTGAATGTGATGTAACACACACCCATACAATGCGCACCACCCCGTGATGATTTTCTCACTCCTGCTAGTGAATGTGATGTAACACTCACCCATACAAGGCGCACCACCCCGTGATGTTTTTCTCACTGCTACTAGTGAATCTAACGTAACACACACCCATACAAGCGCACCACCCCGTGATGTTTTTCTCATTCCTACTAGTGAATCTAATGTAACACACACCCATACTATGCGCACCACCCCGTGATGTTTTTCTCACTGCTACTAGTGAATCTAATGTAACACACACCCATACAATGCGCACCACCCCGTGATGTTTTTCTCACTGCTACTAGTGAATCTAATGTAACACACACCCATAAAATGCGCACCACCCCGTGATGTTTTTCTCACTCCTACTAGTGAATGTAATGTAACACACACCCATACAATGCGCACCACCCCGTGATGTTTTTCTCACTCCTACTATTGAATGTAATGTAACACACACCCATACAATGCGCACCACCCCGTGTTGTTTTTCTCACTCCTACTAGTGAATGTAATGTAACACACACCCATACAATGCGCACCACCCCGTGATGTTTTTCTCACTCCTACTAGTGAATGTAATGTAACACACACCCATACAATGCGCACCACCCCGTGATGTTTTTCTCACTCCTACTAGTGAATCTGATGTAACACACACCCATACAATGCGCACCACCCCGTGATGTTTTTCTCACTCCTACTAGTGAATCTGATGTAACACACACCCATACAATGCGTACCACCCCGTGATGTTTTTCTCACTCCTACTAGTGAATCTGATGTAACACACACCCATACAATGCGCACCACCCCGTGATGTTTTTCTCACTCCTACTAGTGAATCTGATGTAACACACACCCATACAATGCGCGCCACCCCGTGATGTTTTTCTCACTCCTGCTAGTGAATCTGATGTAACACACACCCATACAATGAGCACCACCCCGTGATGTTTTTCTCACTCCTGCTAGTGAATCTGATGTAACACACACCCATACAATGCGCACCACCCCGTGATGTTTTTCTCACTCCTGCTAGTGAATCTGATGTAACACACACCCATACAATGCGCACCACCCCGTGATGTTTTTCTCACTCCTGCTAGTGAATCTGATGTAACACACACCCATACAATGCGCACCACCCCGTGATGTTTTTCTCACTCCTGCTAGTGAATCTGATGTAACACACACCCATACAATGCGCACCACCCCGTGATGTTTTTCTCACTCCTGCTAGTGAATCTGATGTAACACACACCCATACAATGCGCACCACCCCGTGAGGTTTTTCTCACTCCTGCTAGTGAATGTGATGTAACACACACCCATACAATGCGCACCACCCCGTGATGTTTTTCTCACTCCTGCTAGTGAATCTAATGTAACACACACCCATACAATGCGCACCACCCCGTGATGTTTTTCTCACTGCTACTAGTGAATGTAATGTAACACACACCCATACAATGCGTACCACACCGGGATGTTTTTCTCACTCCCACTAGTGAATCTAATGTAACACACACACATACAATGTGCACCACCCCGGGATGTTTTTCTCACTGCTACTAGTGAATCTAATGTAACACACACCCATACAATGCGCACCACCCCGTGATGTTTTTCTCACTGCTACTAGTGAATCTAATGTAACACACACCCATACAATGCGCACCACCCCGTGATGTTTTTCTCACTGCTACTAGTGAATCTAATGTAACACACACCCATACAATGCGCACCACCCCGTGATGTTTTTCTCACTCCTACTTGTCAATCTAATGTAACACACACCCATACAATGCGCAACACCCCGTGATGTTTTTCTCATTCCTACTTGTGAATGTAATGTAACACACTCCGATACAATGCGCACCACCCCGTGATGTTTTTCTCACTCCTACTAGTGAATGTAATGTAACACACACCCATACAATGCGCACCACCCCGTGATGTTTTTCTCACTCCTACTAGTGAATGTAATGTAACACACACCCATACAATGCGCACCACCCCGTGATGATTTTCTCACTCATACTAGTGAATGTAATGTAACACACACCCATACAATGCGCACCACCCCGTGATGATTTTCTCACTCCTACTAGTGAATGTAATGTAACACACACACATACAAGGCGCACCACCCCGTGATGTTTTTCTCACTCCTACTAGTCAATCTAATGTAACACACACCCATACAAGGCGCACCACCCCGTGATGTTTTTCTCACTCCTACTAGTGAATCTAATGTAACACACACCTATACAATGCGCACCGCCCCGTGATGTTTTTCTCACTCCTACTAGTGAATTTAATGTAACACACACCCATACAATGCGCACCGCCCCGTGATGTTTTTCTCACTCCTACTAGTGAATGTAATGTAACACACACCCATACAATGCGCACCACCCCGTGATGTTTTTCTCACTCCTACTAGTGAATGTAATGTAACACACACCCATACAAGGCGCACCACCCCGTGATGTTTTTCTCACTCCTACTAGTGAATCTAATGTAACACACACCCATACAATGCGCACCACCCCGTGATGTTTTTCTCACTCCTACTAGTGAATCTAATGTAACACACACCCATACAAGGCGCACCACCCCGTGATGTTTTTCTCACTCCTACTAGTGAATGTAATGTAACACACACCCATACAAGGCGCACCACCCCGTGATGTTTTTCTCACTCCTACTAGTGAATGTAATGTAACACACACCCATACAACGCGCACCACCCCGTGATGTTTTTCTCACTCCTACTAGTGAATGTAATGTAACACACACCCATACAAGGCGCACCACCCCGTGATATTTTTCTCACTCCTACTAGTGAATGTAATGTAACACACACCCATACAAGGCGCACCACCCCGTGATGTTTTTCTCACTCCTACTAGCGAATGTAATGTAACACACACCCATACAAGGCGCACCACCCCGTGATGTTTTTCTCACTGCTACTAGTGAATCTAATGTAACACACAGCCCTACAAGGCGCACCACCCCGTGATGTTTTTCTCACTGCTACTAGTGAATCTAACGTAACACACACCCATACAAGGCGCACCACCCCGTGATGTTTTTCTCATTCCTACTAGTGAATCTAATGTAACACACACCCATACTATGCGCACCACCCCGTGATGTTTTTCTCACTCCTACTAGTGAATCTAATGTAACACACACCCATACTATGCGCACCACCCCGTGATGTTTTTCTCACTCCTACTAGTGAATCTAATGTAACACACACCCATAAGATGCGCACCACCGCGTGATGTTTTTCTCACTCCTACTTGTCAATCTAATGTAACACACACCCATACAATGCGCAACACCCCGTGATGTTTTTCTCATTCCTACTTGTGAATGTAATGTAACACACTCCGATACAATGCGCACCACCCCGTGATGTTTTTCTCACTCCTACTAGTGAATGTAATGTAACACACACCCATACAATGCGCACCACCCCGTGATGTTTTTCCCACTCCTACTAGTGAATGTAATGTAACACACACCCATACAATGCGCACCACCCCGTGATGATTTTCTCACTCATACTAGTGAATCTAATGTAACACACACCCATACAATGCGCACCACCCCGTGATGATTTTCTCACTCCTACTAGTGAATGTAATGTAACACACACCCATACAAGGCGCACCACCCCGTGATGTTTTTCTCACTCCTACTAGTCAATCTAATGTAACACACACCCATACAAGGTGCACCACCCCGTGATGTTTTTCTCACTCCTACTAGTGAATCTAATGTAACACACACCCATACAATGCGCACCACCCCGTGATGTTTTTCTCACTCCTACTAGTGAATCTAATGTAACACACACCCATACAATGCGCACCGCCCCGTGATGTTTTTCTCACTCCTACCTGTGAATTTAATGTAACACACACCCATACAATGCGCACCGCCCCGTGATGTTTTTCTCACTCCTACTAGTGAATGTAATGTAACACACACCCATACAATGCGCACCACCCCGTGATGTTTTTCTCACTGCTACTAGTGAATCTAATGTAACACACACCCATACAATGCGCACCACCCCGTGATGTTTTTCTCACTCCTACTAGTGAATCTGATGTAACACACACCCATACAATGCGCACCACCCCGTGATGTTTTTCTCACTCCTACTAGTGAATCTGATGTAACACACACCCATACAATGCGCACCACCCCGTGATGTTTTTCTCACTCCTACTAGTGAATCTGATGTAACACATACCCATACAATGCGCACCACCCCGTGATGTTTTTCTCACTCCTGCTAGTGAATCTGATGTAACACACACCCATACAATGCGCACCACCCCGTGATGTTTTTCTCACTCCTACTAGTGAATCTAATGTAACACACTCCCATACAATGCGCACCACCCCGTGATGTTTTTCTCACTCCTACTAGTGAATCTAATGTAACACACACCCATACAAGGCGCACCACCCCGTGATGTTTTTCTCACTCCTACTAGTGAATGTAATGTAACACACACCCATACAAGGCGCACCACCCCGTGATGTTTTTCTCACTCCTACTAGTGAATCTAATGTAACACACACCCATACAAGGCGCACCACCCCGTGATGTTTTTCTCACTCCTACTAGTGAATGTAATGTAACACACACCCATACAAGGCGCACCACCCCGTGATGTTTTTCTCACTCCTACTTGTGAATGTAATGTAACACACACCCATACAAGGCGCACCACCCCGTGATGTTTTTCTCACTCGTACTAGTGAATGTAACGTAACACACACCCATACAAGGCGCACCACCCCGTGATGTTTTTCTCACTCCTACTAGTGAATCTAATGTAACACACAGCCCTACAAGGCGCACCACCCCGTGATGTTTTTCTCACTGCTACTAGTGAATCTAAAGTAACACACACCCATACAAGGCGCACCACCCCGTGATGTTTTTCTCACTACTACTATTGAATCTAATGTAACACACAGCCCTACAAGGCGCACCACACCGTGATGTGTTTCTCACTTCTACTAGTGAATCTAACGTAACACACACCCATACAAGGCGCACCACCCTGTGATGTTTTTCTCATTCCTATTAGTGAATCTAATGTAACACACACCCATACTATGCGCACCACCCCATGATGTTTTTTTCACTCCTACTAGTGAATCTAATGTAACACACACCCATACAATGCGCACCACCGCGTGATGTTTTTCTCACTCCTACTAGTGAATCTAATGTAACACACACCCATACAATGCGAACCACCCCGTGATGTTTTTCTCACTGCTACTAGTGAATCTAATGTAACACACACCCATACAATGCGCACCACCCCGTGATGTTTTTCTCACTGCTACTAGTGAATCTAATGTAACACACACCCATACAATGCGCACCACCCCGTGATGTTTTTCTCACTGCTACTAGTGAATCTAATGTAACACACACCCATACAATGCGCACCACCCCGTGATGTTTTTCTCACTGCTACTAGTGAATCTAATGTAACACACACCCATACAAGGCGCACCACCCCGTGATGTTTTTCTCACTCCTACTAGTGAATGTAATGTAACACACACCCATACAAGGCGCACCACCCCGTGATGTTTTTCTCACTCCTACTAGTGAATGTAATGTAACACACACCCATACAAGGCGCACCACCCCGTGATGTTTTTCTCAGTCCTACTAGTGAATGTAATGTAACACACACCCATACAAGGCGCACCACCCCGTGATGTTTTTCTCACTCCTACTAGTGAATGTAATGTAACACACACCCATACAAGGCGCACCACCCCGTGATGTTTTTCTCACTCCTACTGGTGAAACTAATGTAACACACAGCCCTACAAGGCGCACCATCCCGTGATGTTTTTCTCACTCCTACTAGTGAAACTAATGTAACGCACAGCCCTACAAGGCGCACCACCCCGTGATGTTTTTCTCACTGCTACTAGTGAATCTAATGTAACACACACCCATACAATGCGCACAACCCCGTGATGTTTTTCTCACTGCTACTAGTGAATCTAATGTAACACACACCCATACAATGCGCACCACCCCGTGATGTTTTTCTCACTGCTACTAGTGAATCTAATGTAACACACACCCATACAATGCGCACCACCCCGTGATGTTTTTCTCACTGCTACTAGTGAATCTAATGTAACACACACCCATACAATGCGCACCACCCCGTGATGTTTTTCTCACTGCTACTAGTGAATCTAATGTAACACACACCCATACAATGCGCACCACCACGTGATGTTTTTCTCACTCCTACTATTGAATGTAATGTAACACACACCCATACAATGCGCACCACCCCGTGATGTTTTTCTCACTCCTACTAGTGAATGTAATGTAACACACACCCATACAATGCGCACCACCCCGTGATGTTTTTCTCACTCCTACTAGTGAATCTGATGTAACACACACCCATACAATGCGCACCAACCCGTGATGTTTTTCTCAGTCCTACTAGTGAATGTAATGTAACACACACCCATACAAGGCGCACCAACCGTGATGTTTTTCTCACTGCTACTAGTGAATCTAACGTAACACACACCCATACAAGCGCACCACCCCGTGATGTTTTTCTCATTCCTACTAGTGAATCTAATGTAACACACACCCATACTATGCGCACCACCCCGTGATGTTTTTCTCACTGCTACTAGTGAATCTGATGTAACACACACCCATACAATGCGCACCACCCCGTGATGTTTTTCTCACTCCTGCTAGTGAATGTGATGTAACACACACCCATACAATGCGCACCACCCCGTGATGATTTTCTCACTCCTGCTAGTGAATGTGATGTAACACTCACCCATACAAGGCGCACCACCCCGTGATGTTTTTCTCACTGCTACTAGTGAATCTAACGTAACACAAACCCATACAAGAGCACCACCCCGTGATGTTTTTCTCATTCCTACTAGTGAATCTAATGTAACACACACCCATACTATGCGCACCACCCCGTGATGTTTTTCTCACTGCTACTAGTGAATCTAATGTAACACACACCCATACAATGCGCACCACCCCGTGATGTTTTTCTCACTGCTACTAGTGAATCTAATGTAACACACACCCATACAATGCGCACCACCCCGTGATGTTTTTCTCACTCCTACTAGTGAATGTAATGTAACACACACCCATACAATGCGCACCACCCCGTGATGTTTTTCTCACTCCTACTATTGAATGTAATGTAACACACACCCATACAATGCGCACCACCCCGTGATGTTTTTCTCACTCCTACTAGTGAATGTAATGTAACACACACCCATACAATGCGCACCACCCCGTGATGTTTTTCTCACTCCTACTAGTGAATGTAATGTAACACACACCCATACAATGCGCACCACCCCGTGATGTTTTTCTCACTCCTACTAGTGAATCTGATGTAACACACACCCATACAATGCGCACCACCCCGTGATGTTTTTCTCACTCCTACTAGTGAATCTGATGTAACACACACCCATACAATGCGTACCACCCCGTGATGTTTTTCTCACTCCTACTAGTGAATCTGATGTAACACACACCCATACAATGCGCACCACCCCGTGATGTTTTTCTCACTCCTACTAGTGAATCTGATGTAACACACACCCATACAATGCGCACCACCCCGTGATGTTTTTCTCACTCCTGCTAGTGAATCTGATGTAACATACACCCATACAATGCGCACTACCCCGTGATGTTTTTCTCACTCCTGCTAGTGAATCTGATGTAACACACACCCATACAATGCGCACCACCCCGTGATGTTTTTCTCACTCCTGCTAGTGAATCTGATGTAACACACACCCATACAATGCGCACCACACCGTGATGTTTTTCTCACTCCTGCTAGTGAATGTAATGTAACACACACCCATACAGGGCGCACCACCCCGTGATGTTTTTCTCACCTCTGCTAGTGAATGTAATGTAACACACACTCATACAAGGCGCACCACCCCGTGATGTTTTTCTCACGCCTACTAGTGAATGTAATGTAACACACACCCATACAATGCGCACCACCCCGTGATGTTTTTCTCACCCCTACTAGTGAATGTAATGTAACACACACCCATACAATGCGCACCACCCCGTAATGTTTTTCTCACTCCTACTAGTGAATCTGATGTAACACACACCCATACAATGCGCACCACCCCGTGATGTTTTTCTCACTCCTACTAGTGAATCTGTTGTAGCACACACCCATACAATGCGCACCACCCCGTGATGTTTTTCTCACTCCTACTAGTGAATCTGATGTAACACACACCCATACAATGCGCACCACCCCGTGATGTTTTTCTCACTCCTACTAATGAATCTGATGTAACACACACCCATACAATGCGCACCACCCCGTGATGTTTTTCTCACTCCTACTAGTGAATCTGATGTAACACACACCCATACAATGCGCACCACCCCGTGATGTTTTTCTCACTCCTGCTAGTGAATCTGATGTAACACACACCCATACAATGCGCACCACCCCTTGATGTTTTTCTCACTCCTGCTAGTGAATCTGATGTAACACACACCCATACAATGCGCACCACCCCGTGACGTTTTTCTCACTCCTGCTAGTGAATGTGATGTAACACACACCCATACAATGCGCACCACCCCGTGACGTTTTTCTCACTCCTGCTAGTGAATCTAATGTAACACACACCCATACAATGCGCACCACCCCGTGATGTTTTTCTCACTCCTGCTAGTGAATCTAATGTAACACACACCCATACAATGCGCACCACCCCGTGATGTTTTTCTCACTCCTGCTAGTGAATCTAATGTAACACACACCCATACAATGCGCACCACCCCGTGATGTTTTTCTCACTCCTGCTAGTGAATCTAATGTAACACACACCCATACAATGCGCACCACCCCGTGATGTTTTTCTCACTCCTGCTAGTGAATCTAATGTAACACACACCCATACAATGCGCACCACCCCGTGATGTTTTTCTCACTCCTGCTAGTGAATCTAATGTAAAACACACCCATACAATGCGCACCACCCCGTGATGTTTTTCTCACTCCTGCTAGTGAATCTAATGTAACACACACCCATACAATGCGCACCACCCCGTGATGTTTTTCGCACTGCTACTAGTGAATCTGATGTAACACACACCCATACAATGCGCACCACCCCGTGACGTTTTTCTCACTCCTGCTAGTGAATGTGAGTAACACACACCCATACAATGCGCACCACCCCGTGATGTTTTTCTCACTCCTGCTAGTGAATCTAATGTAACACACACCCATACAATGCGCACCACCCCGTGATGTTTTTCTCACTCCTGCTAGTGAATCTAAAGTAACACACACCCATACTATGCGCACCACCCCGTGATGTTTTTCTCACTGCTACTAGTGAATCTAATGTAACACACACCCATACAATGCGCACCACCCCGTGATGTTTTTCTCACTCCTGCTAGTGAATGTGATGTAACACACACCCATACAATGCGCACCACCCCGTGATGTTTTTCTCACTCCTGCTAGTGAATGTGATGTAACACACACCCATACAATGCGCACCACCCCGTGATGTTTTTCTCACTCCTACTGGTGAAACTAATGTAACACACAGCCCTACAAGGCGCACCACCCCGTGATGTTTTTCTCACTCCTACTTGTGAATGTAATGTAACACACACCCATACAAGGCGCACCACCCCGTGATGTTTTTCTCACTCGTACTAGTGAATGTAACGTAACACACACCCATACAAGGCGCACCACCCCGTGATGTTTTTCTCACTCCTACTAGTGAATCTAATGTAACACACAGCCCTACAAGGCGCACCACCCCGTGATGTTTTTCTCACTGCTACTAGTGAATCTAACGTAACACACACCCATACAAGGCGCACCACCCCGTGATGTTTTTCTCACTCCTACTATTGAATCTAATGTAACACACAGCCCTACAAGGCGCACCTCCCCGTGATGTGTTTCTCACTTCTACTAGTGAATCTAACGTAACACACACCCATACAAGGCGCACCACCCTGTGATGTTTTTCTCATTCCTATTAGTGAATCTAATGTAACACACACCCATACTATGCGCACCACCCCATGATGTTTTTTTCACTCCTACTAGTGAATCTAATGTAACACACACCCATACAATGCGCACCACCGCGTGATGTTTTTCTCACTCCTACTAGTGAATCTAATGTAACACACACCCATACAATGCGAACCACCCCGTGATGTTTTTCTCACTGCTACTAGTGAATCTAATGTAACACACACCCATACAATGCGCACCACCCCGTGATGTTTTTCTCACTGCTACTAGTGAATCTAATGTAACACACACCCATACAATGCGCACCACCCCGTGATGTTTTTCTCACTGCTACTAGTGAATCTAATGTAACACACACCCATACAATGCGCACCACCCCGTGATGTTTTTCTCACTGCTACTAGTGAATCTAATGTAACACACACCCATACAAGGCGCACCACCCCGTGATGTTTTTCTCACTCCTACTAGTGAATGTAATGTAACACACACCCATACAAGGGGCACCACCCCGTGATGTTTTTCTCACTCCTACTAGTGAATGTAATGTAACACACACCCATACAAGGCGCACCACCCCGTGATGTTTTTCTCAGTCCTACTAGTGAATGTAATGTAACACACACCCATACAAGGCGCACCACCCCGTGATGTTTTTCTCACTCCTACTAGTGAATGTAATGTAACACACACCCATACAAGGCGCACCACCCCGTGATGTTTTTCTCACTCCTACTGGTGAAACTAATGTAACACACAGCCCTACAAGGCGCACCATCCCGTGATGTTTTTCTCACTCCTACTAGTGAAACTAATGTAACGCACAGCCCTACAAGGCGCACCACCCCGTGATGTTTTTCTCACTGCTACTAGTGAATCTAATGTAACACACACCCATACAATGCGCACAACCCCGTGATGTTTTTCTCACTGCTACTAGTGAATCTAATGTAACACACACCCATACAATGCGCACCACCCCGTGATG
Organism: Cavia porcellus; assembly: GCF_034190915.1. Classification (NCBI taxonomy): domain Eukaryota; kingdom Metazoa; phylum Chordata; class Mammalia; order Rodentia; family Caviidae; genus Cavia; species Cavia porcellus. The sequence goes on from NW_026947780.1 coordinate 49,860, forward strand.
TTTTTCTCACTGCTACTAGTGAATCTAATGTAACACACACCCATACAATGCGCACCACCCCGTGATGTTTTTCTCACTGCTACTAGTGAATCTAATGTAACACACACCCATACAATGCGCACCACCCCGTGATGTTTTTCTCACTGCTACTAGTGAATCTAATGTAACACACACCCATACAATGCGCACCACCACGTGATGTTTTTCTCACTCCTACTATTGAATGTAATGTAACACACACCCATACAATGCGCACCACCCCGTGATGTTTTTCTCACTCCTACTAGTGAATCTGATGTAACACACACCCATACAATGCGCACCAACCCGTGATGTTTTTCTCACTCCTACTAGTGAATCTGATGTAGCACACACCCATACAATGCGCACCCCCCCGTGATGTTTTTCTCACTCCTACTAGTGAATGTAATGTAACACACACCCATACAATGCGCACCACCCCGTGATGTTTTTCTCACTCCTACTAGTGAATCTGATGTAACACACACCCATACAATGCGCACCAACCCGTGATGTTTTTCTCAGTCCTACTAGTGAATGTAATGTAACACACACCCATACAAGGCGCACCACCCCGTGATGTTTTTCTCACTCCTACTAGTGAATGTAATGTAACACACACCCATACAAGGCGCACCACCCCGTGATGTTTTTCTCACTCCTACTGGTGAAACTAATGTAACACACAGCCCTACAAGGCGCACCATCCCGTGATGTTTTTCTCACTCCTACTAGTGAAACTAATGTAACGCACAGCCCTACAAGGCGCACCACCCCGTGATGTTTTTCTCACTGCTACTAGTGAATCTAATGTAACACACACCCATACAATGCGCACAACCCCGTGATGTTTTTCTCACTGCTACTAGTGAATCTAATGTAACACACACCCATACAATGCGCACCACCCCGTGATGTTTTTCTCACTGCTACTAGTGAATCTAATGTAACACACACCCATACAATGCGCACCACCCCGTGATGTTTTTCTCACTGCTACTAGTGAATCTAATGTAACACACACCCATACAATGCGCACCACCCCGTGATGTTTTTCTCACTGCTACTATTGAATCTAATGTAACACACACCCATACAATGCGCACCACCACGTGATGTTTTTCTCACTCCTACTATTGAATGTAATGTAACACACACCCATACAATGCGCACCACCCCGTGATGTTTTTCTCACTCCTGCTAGTGAATGTAATGTAACACACACCCATACAGGGCGCACCACCCCGTGATGTTTTTCTCACCTCTGCTAGTGAATGTAATGTAACACACACTCATACAAGGCGCACCACCCCGTGATGTTTTTCTCACGCCTACTAGTGAATGTAATGTAACACACACCCATACAATGCGCACCACCCCGTGATGTTTTTCTCACCCCTACTAGTGAATGTAATGTAACACACACCCATACAATGCGCACCACCCCGTAATGTTTTTCTCACTCCTACTAGTGAATCTGATGTAACACACACCCATACAATGCGCACCACCCCGTGATGTTTTTCTCACTCCTACTAGTGAATCTGTTGTAGCACACACCCATACAATGCGCACCACCCCGTGATGTTTTTCTCACTCCTACTAGTGAATCTGATGTAACACACACCCATACAATGCGCACCACCCCGTGATGTTTTTCTCACTCCTACTAATGAATCTGATGTAACACACACCCATACAATGCGCACCACCCCGTGATGTTTTTCTCACTCCTACTAGTGAATCTGATGTAACACACACCCATACAATGCGCACCACCCCGTGATGTTTTTCTCACTCCTGCTAGTGAATCTGATGTAACACACACCCATACAATGCGCACCACCCCTTGATGTTTTTCTCACTCCTGCTAGTGAATCTGATGTAACACACACCCATACAATGCGCACCACCCCGTGACGTTTTTCTCACTCCTGCTAGTGAATGTGATGTAACACACACCCATACAATGCGCACCACCCCGTGACGTTTTTCTCACTCCTGCTAGTGAATCTAATGTAACACACACCCATACAATGCGCACCACCCCGTGATGTTTTTCTCACTCCTGCTAGTGAATCTAATGTAACACACAACCATACAATGCGCACCACCCCGTGATGTTTTTCTCACTCCTGCTAGTGAATCTAATGTAACACACACCCATACAATGCGCACCACCCCGTGATGTTTTTCTCACTCCTGCTAGTGAATCTAATGTAACACACACCCATACAATGCGCACCACCCCGTGATGTTTTTCTCACTCCTGCTAGTGAATCTAATGTAACACACACCCATACAATGCGCACCACCCCGTGATGTTTTTCTCACTCCTGCTAGTGAATCTAATGTAAAACACACCCATACAATGCGCACCACCCCGTGATGTTTTTCTCACTCCTGCTAGTGAATCTAATGTAACACACACCCATACAATGCGCACCACCCCGTGATGTTTTTCGCACTGCTACTAGTGAATCTGATGTAACACACACCCATACAATGCGCACCACCCCGTGACGTTTTTCTCACTCCTGCTAGTGAATGTGAGTAACACACACCCATACAATGCGCACCACCCCGTGATGTTTTTCTCACTCCTGCTAGTGAATCTAATGTAACACACACCCATACAATGCGCACCACCCCGTGATGTTTTTCTCACTCCTGCTAGTGAATCTAAAGTAACACACACCCATACTATGCGCACCACCCCGTGATGTTTTTCTCACTGCTACTAGTGAATCTAATGTAACACACACCCATACAATGCGCACCACCCCGTGATGTTTTTCTCACTCCTGCTAGTGAATGTGATGTAACACACACCCATACAATGCGCACCACCCCGTGATGTTTTTCTCACTCCTGCTAGTGAATGTGATGTAACACACACCCATACAATGCGCACCACCCCGTGATGTTTTTCTCACTCCTACTGGTGAAACTAATGTAACACACAGCCCTACAAGGCGCACCACCCCGTGATGTTTTTCTCACTCCTACTTGTGAATGTAATGTAACACACACCCATACAAGGCGCACCACCCCGTGATGTTTTTCTCACTCGTACTAGTGAATGTAACGTAACACACACCCATACAAGGCGCACCACCCCGTGATGTTTTTCTCACTCCTACTAGTGAATCTAATGTAACACACAGCCCTACAAGGCGCACCACCCCGTGATGTTTTTCTCACTGCTACTAGTGAATCTAACGTAACACACACCCATACAAGGCGCACCACCCCGTGATGTTTTTCTCACTCCTACTATTGAATCTAATGTAACACACAGCCCTACAAGGCGCACCTCCCCGTGATGTGTTTCTCACTTCTACTAGTGAATCTAACGTAACACACACCCATACAAGGCGCACCACCCTGTGATGTTTTTCTCATTCCTATTAGTGAATCTAATGTAACACACACCCATACTATGCGCACCACCCCATGATGTTTTTTTCACTCCTACTAGTGAATCTAATGTAACACACACCCATACAATGCGCACCACCGCGTGATGTTTTTCTCACTCCTACTAGTGAATCTAATGTAACACACACCCATACAATGCGAACCACCCCGTGATGTTTTTCTCACTGCTACTAGTGAATCTAATGTAACACACACCCATACAATGCGCACCACCCCGTGATGTTTTTCTCACTGCTACTAGTGAATCTAATGTAACACACACCCATACAATGCGCACCACCCCGTGATGTTTTTCTCACTGCTACTAGTGAATCTAATGTAACACACACCCATACAATGCGCACCACCCCGTGATGTTTTTCTCACTGCTACTAGTGAATCTAATGTAACACACACCCATACAAGGCGCACCACCCCGTGATGTTTTTCTCACTCCTACTAGTGAATGTAATGTAACACACACCCATACAAGGGGCACCACCCCGTGATGTTTTTCTCACTCCTACTAGTGAATGTAATGTAACACACACCCATACAAGGCGCACCACCCCGTGATGTTTTTCTCAGTCCTACTAGTGAATGTAATGTAACACACACCCATACAAGGCGCACCACCCCGTGATGTTTTTCTCACTCCTACTAGTGAATGTAATGTAACACACACCCATACAAGGCGCACCACCCCGTGATGTTTTTCTCACTCCTACTGGTGAAACTAATGTAACACACAGCCCTACAAGGCGCACCATCCCGTGATGTTTTTCTCACTCCTACTAGTGAAACTAATGTAACGCACAGCCCTACAAGGCGCACCACCCCGTGATGTTTTTCTCACTGCTACTAGTGAATCTAATGTAACACACACCCATACAATGCGCACAACCCCGTGATGTTTTTCTCACTGCTACTAGTGAATCTAATGTAACACACACCCATACAATGCGCACCACCCCGTGATGTTTTTCTCACTGCTACTAGTGAATCTAATGTAACACACACCCATACAATGCGCACCACCCCGTGATGTTTTTCTCACTGCTACTAGTGAATCTAATGTAACACACACCCATACAATGCGCACCACCCCGTGATGTTTTTCTCACTGCTACTAGTGAATCTAATGTAACACACACCCATACAATGCGCACCACCACGTGATGTTTTTCTCACTCCTACTATTGAATGTAATGTAACACACACCCATACAATGCGCACCACCCCGTGATGTTTTTCTCACTCCTACTAGTGAATCTGATGTAACACACACCCATACAATGCGCACCAACCCGTGATGTTTTTCTCACTCCTACTAGTGAATCTGATGTAGCACACACCCATACAATGCGCACCCCCCCGTGATGTTTTTCTCACTCCTACTAGTGAATGTAATGTAACACACACCCATACAATGCGCACCACCCCGTGATGTTTTTCTCACTCCTACTAGTGAATCTGATGTAACACACACCCATACAATGCGCACCAACCCGTGATGTTTTTCTCAGTCCTACTAGTGAATGTAATGTAACACACACCCATACAAGGCGCACCACCCCGTGATGTTTTTCTCACTCCTACTAGTGAATGTAATGTAACACACACCCATACAAGGCGCACCACCCCGTGATGTTTTTCTCACTCCTACTGGTGAAACTAATGTAACACACAGCCCTACAAGGCGCACCATCCCGTGATGTTTTTCTCACTCCTACTAGTGAAACTAATGTAACGCACAGCCCTACAAGGCGCACCACCCCGTGATGTTTTTCTCACTGCTACTAGTGAATCTAATGTAACACACACCCATACAATGCGCACAACCCCGTGATGTTTTTCTCACTGCTACTAGTGAATCTAATGTAACACACACCCATACAATGCGCACCACCCCGTGATGTTTTTCTCACTGCTACTAGTGAATCTAATGTAACACACACCCATACAATGCGCACCACCCCGTGATGTTTTTCTCACTGCTACTAGTGAATCTAATGTAACACACACCCATACAATGCGCACCACCCCGTGATGTTTTTCTCACTGCTACTATTGAATCTAATGTAACACACACCCATACAATGCGCACCACCACGTGATGTTTTTCTCACTCCTACTATTGAATGTAATGTAACACACACCCATACAATGCGCACCACCCCGTGATGTTTTTCTCACTCCTACTAGTGAATGTAATGTAACACACACCCATACAATGCGCACCACCCCGTGATGTTTTTCTCACTCCTACTAGTGAATCTGATGTAACACACACCCATACAATGCGCACCAACCCGTGATGTTTTTCTCACTCCTACTAGTGAATCTGATGTAGCACACACCCATACAATGCGCACCCCCCCGTGATGTTTTTCTCACTCTTGCTAGTGAATCTGATGTAGCACACACCCATACAATGCGCACCACCCCGTTATGTTTTTCTCACTCCTGCTAGTGAATCTGATGTAACACACACCCATACAATGCGCACCACCCCGTTATGTTTTTCTCACTCCTGCTAGTGAATCTGATGTAACACACACCCATACAATGCGCACCACCCCGTGATGTTTTTCTCACTCCTGCTAGTGAATGTGATGTAACACACACCCATACAATGCGCACCACCCCGTGATGATTTTCTCACTCCTGCTAGTGAATGTGATGTAACACTCACCCATACAAGGCGCACCACCCCGTGATGTTTTTCTCACTGCTACTAGTGAATCTAACGTAACACACACCCATACAAGCGCACCACCCCGTGATGTTTTTCTCATTCCTACTAGTGAATCTAATGTAACACACACCCATACTATGCGCACCACCCCGTGATGTTTTTCTCACTGCTACTAGTGAATCTAATGTAACACACACCCATACAATGCGCACCACCCCGTGATGTTTTTCTCACTGCTACTAGTGAATCTAATGTAACACACACCCATACAATGCGCACCACCCCGTGATGTTTTTCTCACTCCTACTAGTGAATGTAATGTAACACACACCCATACAATGCGCACCACCCCGTGATGTTTTTCTCACTCCTACTATTGAATGTAATGTAACACACACCCATACAATGCGCACCACCCCGTGATGTTTTTCTCACTCCTACTAGTGAATGTAATGTAACACACACCCATACAATGCGCACCACCCCGTGATGTTTTTCTCACTCCTACTAGTGAATGTAATGTAACACACACCCATACAATGCGCACCACCCCGTGATGTTTTTCTCACTCCTACTAGTGAATCTGATGTAACACACACCCATACAATGCGCACCACCCCGTGATGTTTTTCTCACTCCTACTAGTGAATCTGATGTAACACACACCCATACAATGCGTACCACCCCGTGATGTTTTTCTCACTCCTACTAGTGAATCTGATGTAACACACACCCATACAATGCGCACCACCCCGTGATGTTTTTCTCACTCCTACTAGTGAATCTGATGTAACACACACCCATACAATGCGCACCACCCCGTGATGTTTTTCTCACTCCTGCTAGTGAATCTGATGTAACATACACCCATACAATGCGCACCACCCCGTGATGTTTTTCTCACTCCTGCTAGTGAATCTGATGTAACACACACCCATACAATGCGCACCACCCCGTGATGTTTTTCTCACTCCTGCTAGTGAATCTGATGTAACACACACCCATACAATGCGCACCACACCGTGATGTTTTTCTCACTCCTGCTAGTGAATGTAATGTAACACACACCCATACAGGGCGCACCACCCCGTGATGTTTTTCTCACCTCTGCTAGTGAATGTAATGTAACACACACTCATACAAGGCGCACCACCCCGTGATGTTTTTCTCACGCCTACTAGTGAATGTAATGTAACACACACCCATACAATGCGCACCACCCCGTGATGTTTTTCTCACCCCTACTAGTGAATGTAATGTAACACACACCCATACAATGCGCACCACCCCGTAATGTTTTTCTCACTCCTACTAGTGAATCTGATGTAACACACACCCATACAATGCGCACCACCCCGTGATGTTTTTCTCACTCCTACTAGTGAATCTGTTGTAGCACACACCCATACAATGCGCACCACCCCGTGATGTTTTTCTCACTCCTACTAGTGAATCTGATGTAACACACACCCATACAATGCGCACCACCCCATGATGTTTTTCTCACTCCTACTAATGAATCTGATGTAACACACACCCATACAATGCGCACCACCCCGTGATGTTTTTCTCACTCCTACTAGTGAATCTGATGTAACACACACCCATACAATGCGCACCACACCGTGATGTTTTTCTCACTCCTGCTAGTGAATCTGATGTAACACACACCCATACAATGCGCACCACCCCTTGATGTTTTTCTCACTCCTGCTAGTGAATCTGATGTAACACACACCCATACAATGCGCACCACCCCGTGACGTTTTTCTCACTCCTGCTAGTGAATGTGATGTAACACACACCCATACAATGCGCACCACCCCGTGACGTTTTTCTCACTCCTGCTAGTGAATCTAATGTAACACACACCCATACAATGCGCACCACCCCGTGATGTTTTTCTCACTCCTGCTAGTGAATCTAATGTAACACACACCCATACAATGCGCACCACCCCGTGATGTTTTTCTCACTCCTGCTAGTGAATCTAATGTAACACACACCCATACAATGCGCACCACCCCGTGATGTTTTTCTCACTCCTGCTAGTGAATCTAATGTAACACACACCCATACAATGCGCACCACCCCGTGATGTTTTTCTCACTCCTGCTAGTGAATCTAATGTAACACACACCCATACAATGCGCACCACCCCGTGATGTTTTTCTCACTCCTGCTAGTGAATCTAATGTAACACACACCCATACAATGCGCACCACCCCGTGATGTTTTTCTCACTCCTGCTAGTGAATCTAATGTAACACACACCCATACAATGCGCACCACCCCGTGATGTTTTTCGCACTGCTACTAGTGAATCTGATGTAACACACACCCATACAATGCGCACCACCCCGTGACGTTTTTCTCACTCCTGCTAGTGAATGTGATGTAACACACACCCATACAATGCGCACCACCCCGTGATGTTTTTCTCACTCCTGCTAGTGAATCTAATGTAACACACACCCATACAATGCGCACCACCCCGTGATGTTTTTCTCACTCCTGCTAGTGAATCTAAAGTAACACACACCCATACTATGCGCACCACCCCGTGATGTTTTTCTCACTGCTACTAGTGAATCTAATGTAACACACACCCATACAATGCGCACCACCCCGTGATGTTTTTCTCACTCCTGCTAGTGAATGTGATGTAACACACACCCATACAATGCGCACCACCCCGTGATGTTTTTCTCACTCCTGCTAGTGAATGTGATGTGACACACACCCATACAATGCGCACCACCCCGTGATGTTTTTCTCACTCCTACTGGTGAAACTAATGTAACACACAGCCCTACAAGGCGCACCACCCCGTGATGTTTTTCTCACTCCTACTTGTGAATGTAATGTAACACACACCCATACAAGGCGCACCACCCCGTGATGTTTTTCTCACTCGTACTAGTGAATGTAACGTAACACACACCCATACAAGGCGCACCACCCCGTGATGTTTTTCTCACTCCTACTAGTGAATCTAATGTAACACACAGCCCTACAAGGCGCACCACCCCGTGATGTTTTTCTCACTGCTACTAGTGAATCTAACGTAACACACACCCATACAAGGCGCACCACCCCGTGATGTTTTTCTCACTCCTACTATTGAATCTAATGTAACACACAGCCCTACAAGGCGCACCACCCCGTGATATGTTTCTCACTTCTACTAGTGAATCTAACGTAACACACACCCATACAAGGCGCACCACCCTGTGATGTTTTTCTCATTCCTATTAGTGAATCTAATGTAACACACACCCATACTATGCGCATCACCCCATGATGTTTTTTTCACTCCTACTAGTGAATCTAATGTAACACACACCCATACAATGCGCACCACCGCGTGATGTTTTTCTCACTCCTACTAGTGAATCTAATGTAACACACACCCATACAATGCGAACCACCCCGTGATGTTTTTCTCACTGCTACTAGTGAATCTAATGTAACACACACCCATACAATGCGCACCACCCCGTGATGTTTTTCTCACTGCTACTAGTGAATCTAATGTAACACACACCCATACAATGCGCACCACCCCGTGATGTTTTTCTCACTGCTACTAGTGAATCTAATGTAACACACACCCATACAATGCGCACCACCCCGTGATGTTTTTCTCACTGCTACTAGTGAATCTAATGTAACACACACCCATACAAGGCGCACCACCCCGTGATGTTTTTCTCACTCCTACTAGTGAATGTAATGTAACACACACCCATACAAGGCGCACCACCCCGTGATGTTTTTCTCACTCCTACTAGTGAATGTAATGTAACACACACCCATACAAGGCGCACCACCCCGTGATGTTTTTCTCAGTCCTACTAGTGAATGTAATGTAACACACACCCATACAAGGCGCACCACCCCGTGATGTTTTTCTCACTCCTACTAGTGAATGTAATGTAACACACACCCATACAAGGCGCACCACCCCGTGATGTTTTTCTCACTCCTACTGGTGAAACTAATGTAACACACAGCCCTACAAGGCGCACCATCCCGTGATGTTTTTCTCACTCCTACTAGTGAAACTGATGTAACGCACAGCCCTACAAGGCGCACCACCCCGTGATATTTTTCTCACTGCTACTAGTGAATCTAATGTAACACACACCCATACAATGCGCACAACCCCGTGATGTTTTTCTCACTGCTACTAGTGAATCTAATGTAACACACACCCATACAATGCGCACCACCCCGTGATGTTTTTCTCACTGCTACTAGTGAATCTAATGTAACACACACCCATACAATGCGCACCACCCCGTGATGTTTTTCTCACTGCTACTAGTGAATCTAATGTAACACACACCCATACAATGCGCACCACCCCGTGATGTTTTTCTCACTGCTACTAGTGAATCTAATGTAACACACACCCATACAATGCGCACCACCACGTGATGTTTTTCTCACTCCTACTATTGAATGTAATGTAACACACACCCATACAATGCGCACCACCCCGTGATGTTTTTCTCACTCCTACTAGTGAATGTAATGTAACACACACCCATACAATGCGCACCACCCCGTGATGTTTTTCTCACTCCTACTAGTGAATCTGATGTAACACACACCCATACAATGCGCACCAACCCGTGATGTTTTTCTCACTCCTACTAGTGAATCTGATGTAGCACACACCCATACAATGCGCACCCCCCCGTGATGTTTTTCTCACTCCTACTAGTGAATGTAATGTAACACACACCCATACAATGCGCACCACCCCGTGATGTTTTTCTCACTCCTACTAGTGAATCTGATGTAACACACACCCATACAATGCGCACCAACCCGTGATGTTTTTCTCACTCCTACTAGTGAATCTGATGTAGCACACACCCATACAATGCGCACCCCCCCGTGATGTTTTTCTCACTCTTGCTAGTGAATCTGATGTAGCACACACCCATACAATGCGCACCACCCCGTTATGTTTTTCTCACTCCTGCTAGTGAATCTGATGTAACACACACCCATACAATGCGCACCACCCCGTTATGTTTTTCTCACTCCTGCTAGTGAATCTGATGTAACACACACCCATACAATGCGCACCACCCCGTGATGTTTTTCTCATCCTGCTAGTGAATGTGATGTAACACACACCCATACAATGCGCACCACCCCGTGATGTTTTTCTCACTCCTGCTAGTGAATGTGATGTAACACACACCCATACAATGCGCACCACCCCGTGATGTTTTTCTCACTGCTACTAGTGAATCTAATGTAACACACACCCATACAATGCGCACCACCCCGTGATGTTTTTCTCACTGCTACTAGTGAATCTAATGTAACACACACCCATACAATGCGCACCACCACGTGATGTTTTTCTCACTCCTACTATTGAATGTAATGTAACACACACCCATACAATGCGCACCACCCCGTGATGTTTTTCTCACTCCTACTAGTGAATGTAATGTAACACACACCCATACAATGCGCACCACCCCGTGATGTTTTTCTCACTCCTACTAGTGAATCTGATGTAACACACACCCATACAATGCGCACCAACCCGTGATGTTTTTCTCACTCCTACTAGTGAATCTGATGTAGCACACACCCATACAATGCGCACCCCCCCGTGATGTTTTTCTCACTCCTACTAGTGAATGTAATGTAACACACACCCATACAATGCGCACCACCCCGTGATGTTTTTCTCACTCCTACTAGTGAATCTGATGTAACACACACCCATACAATGCGCACCAACCCGTGATGTTTTTCTCACTCCTACTAGTGAATCTGATGTAGCACACACCCATACAATGCGCACCCCCCCCGTGATGTTTTTCTCACTCTTGCTAGTGAATCTGATGTAGCACACACCCATACAATGCGCACCACCCCGTTATGTTTTTCTCACTCCTGCTAGTGAATCTGATGTAACACACACCCATACAATGCGCACCACCCCGTTATGTTTTTCTCACTCCTGCTAGTGAATCTGATGTAACACACACCCATACAATGCGCACCACCCCGTGATGTTTTTCTCACTCCTGCTAGTGAATGTGATGTAACACACACCCATACAATGCGCACCACCCCGTGATGATTTTCTCACTCCTGCTAGTGAATGTGATGTAACACTCACCCATACAAGGCGCACCACCCCGTGATGTTTTTCTCACTGCTACTAGTGAATCTAACGTAACACACACCCATACAAGCGCACCACCCCGTGATGTTTTTCTCATTCCTACTAGTGAATCTAATGTAACACACACCCATACAATGCGCACCACCCCGTGATGTTTTTCTCACTGCTACTAGTGAATCTAATGTAACACACACCCATACAATGCGCAGCACCCCGTGATGTTTTTCTCACTCCTACTAGTGAATGTAATGTAACACACACCCATACAATGCGCACCACCCCGTGATGTTTTTCTCACTCCTACTATTGAATGTAATGTAACACACACCCATACAATGCGCACCACCCCGTGATGTTTTTCTCACTCCTACTAGTGAATGTAATGTAACACACACCCATACAATGCGCACCACCCCGTGATGTTTTTCTCACTCCTACTAGTGAATGTAATGTAACACACACCCATACAATGCGCACCACCCCGTGATGTTTTTCTCACTCCTACTAGTGAATCTGATGTAACACACACCCATACAATGCGCACCACCCCGTGATGTTTTTCTCACTCCTACTAGTGAATCTGATGTAACACACACCCATACAATGCGTACCACCCCGTGATGTTTTTCTCACTCCTACTAGTGAATCTGATGTAACACACACCCATACAATGCGCACCACCCCGTGATGTTTTTCTCACTCCTACTAGTGAATCTGATGTAACACACACCCATACAATGCGCACCACCCCGTGATGTTTTTCTCACTCCTGCTAGTGAATCTGATGTAACATACACCCATACAATGCGCACCACCCCGTGATGTTTTTCTCACTCCTGCTAGTGAATCTGATGTAACACACACCCATACAATGCGCACCACCCCGTGATGTTTTTCTCACTCCTGCTAGTGAATCTGATGTAACACACACCCATACAATGCGCACCACACCGTGATGTTTTTCTCACTCCTGCTAGTGAATGTAATGTAACACACACCCATACAGGGCGCACCACCCCGTGATGTTTTTCTCACCTCTGCTAGTGAATGTAATGTAACACACACTCATACAAGGCGCACCACCCCGTGATGTTTTTCTCACGCCTACTAGTGAATGTAATGTAACACACACCCATACAATGCGCACCACCCCGTGATGTTTTTCTCACCCCTACTAGTGAATGTAATGTAACACACACCCATACAATGCGCACCACCCCGTAATGTTTTTCTCACTCCTACTAGTGAATCTGATGTAACACACACCCATACAATGCGCACCACCCCGTGATGTTTTTCTCACTCCTACTAGTGAATCTGTTGTAGCACACACCCATACAATGCGCACCACCCCGTGATGTTTTTCTCACTCCTACTAGTGAATCTGATGTAACACACACCCATACAATGCGCACCACCCCGTGATGTTTTTCTCACTCCTACTAATGAATCTGATGTAACACACACCCATACAATGCGCACCACCCCGTGATGTTTTTCTCACTCCTACTAGTGAATCTGATGTAACACACACCCATACAATGCGCACCACCCCGTGATGTTTTTCTCACTCCTGCTAGTGAATCTGATGTAACACACACCCATACAATGCGCACCACCCCTTGATGTTTTTCTCACTCCTGCTAGTGAATCTGATGTAACACACACCCATACAATGCGCACCACCCCGTGACGTTTTTCTCACTCCTGCTAGTGAATGTGATGTAACACACACCCATACAATGCGCACCACCCCGTGACGTTTTTCTCACTCCTGCTAGTGAATCTAATGTAACACACACCCATACAATGCGCACCACCCCGTGATGTTTTTCTCACTCCTGCTAGTGAATCTAATGTAACACACACCCATACAATGCGCACCACCCCATGATGTTTTTCTCACTCCTGCTAGTGAATCTAATGTAACACACACCCATACAATGCGCACCACCCCGTGATGTTTTTCTCACTCCTGCTAGTGAATCTAATGTAACACACACCCATACAATGCGCACCACCCCGTGATGTTTTTCTCACTCCTGCTAGTGAATCTAATGTAACACACACCCATACAAGGCGCACCACCCCGTGATGTTTTTCTCACTCCTACTAGTGAATGTAATGTAACACACACCCATACAAGGCGCACCACCCCGTGATGTTTTTCTCCCTCCTACTTGTGAATGTAATGTAACACACACCCATACAAGGCGCACCACCCCGTGATGTTTTTCTCACTGCTACTAGTGAATGTAATGTAACACACACCCATACAAGGCGCACCACCCCATGATGTTTTTCTCACTCCTACTAGTGAATCTAATGTAACACACAGCCCTACAAGGCGCACCACCCCGTGATGTTTTTCTCACTGCTACTAGTGAATCTAACGTAACACACACCCATACAAGGCGCACCACCCCGTGATGTTTTTCTCACTCCTACTATTGAATCTAATGTAACACACAGCCCTACAAGGCGCACCACCCCGTGATGTGTTTCTCACTTCTACTAGTGAATCTAACGTAACACACACCCATACAAGGCGCACCACCCTGTGATGTTTTTCTCATTCCTATTAGTGAATCTAATGTAACACACACCCATACTATGCGCACCACCCCATGATGTTTTTTTCACTCCTACTAGTGAATCTAATGTAACACACACCCATACAATGCGCACCACCGCGTGATGTTTTTCTCACTCCTACTAGTGAATCTAATGTAACACACACCCATACAATGCGAACCACCCCGTGATGTTTTTCTCACTGCTACTAGTGAATCTAATGTAACACACACCCATACAATGCGCACCACCCCGTGATGTTTTTCTCACTGCTACAAGTGAATCTAATGTAACACACACCCATACAATGCGCACCACCCCGTGATGTTTTTCTCACTGCTACTAGTGAATCTAATGTAACACACACCCATACAATGCGCACCACCCCGTGATGTTTTTCTCACTGCTACTAGTGAATCTAATGTAACACACACCCATACAAGGCGCACCACCCCGTGATGTTTTTCTCACTCCTACTAGTGAATGTAATGTAACACACACCCATACAAGGCGCACCACCCCGTGATGTTTTTCTCACTCCTACTAGTGAATGTAATGTAACACACACCCATACAAGGCGCACCACCCCGTGATGTTTTTCTCAGTCCTACTAGTGAATGTAATGTAACACACACCCATACAAGGCGCACCACCCCGTGATGTTTTTCTCACTCCTACTAGTGAATGTAATGTAACACACACCCATACAAGGCGCACCACCCCGTGATGTTTTTCTCACTCCTACTGGTGAAACTAATGTAACACACAGCCCTACAAGGCGCACCATCCCGTGATGTTTTTCTCACTCCTACTAGTGAAACTAATGTAACGCACAGCCCTACAAGGCGCACCACCCCGTGATGTTTTTCTCACTGCTACTAGTGAATCTAATGTAACACACACCCATACAATGCGCACAACCCCGTGATGTTTTTCTCACTGCTACTAGTGAATCTAATGTAACACACACCCATACAATGCGCACCACCCCGTGATGTTTTTCTCACTGCTACTTGTGAATCTAATGTAACACACACCCATACAATGCGCACCACCCCGTGATGTTTTTCTCACTGCTACTAGTGAATCTAATGTAACACACACCCATACAATGCGCACCACCCCGTGATGTTTTTCTCACTGCTACTAGTGAATCTAATGTAACACACACCCATACAATGCGCACCACCACGTGATGTTTTTCTCACTCCTACTATTGAATGTAATGTAACACACACCCATACAATGCGCACCACCCCGTGATGTTTTTCTCACTCCTACTAGTGAATGTAATGTAACACACACCCATACAATGCGCACCACCCCGTGATGTTTTTCTCACTCCTACTAGTGAATCTGATGTAACACACACCCATACAATGCGCACCAACCCGTGATGTTTTTCTCACTCCTACTAGTGAATCTGATGTAGCACACACCCATACAATGCGCACCCCCCCGTGATGTTTTTCTCACTCCTACTAGTGAATGTAATGTAACACACACCCATACAATGCGCACCACCCCGTGATGTTTTTCTCACTCCTACTAGTGAATCTGATGTAACACACACCCATACAATGCGCACCAACCCGTGATGTTTTTCTCACTCCTACTAGTGAATCTGATGTAGCACACACCCATACAATGCGCACCCCCCCGTGATGTTTTTCTCACTCTTGCTAGTGAATCTGATGTAGCACACACCCATACAATGCGCACCACCCCGTTATGTTTTTCTCACTCCTGCTAGTGAATCTGATGTAACACACACCCATACAATGCGCACCACCCCGTTATGTTTTTCTCACTCCTGCTAGTGAATCTGATGTAACACACACCCATACAATGCGCACCACCCCGTGATGTTTTTCTCACTCCTGCTAGTGAATGTGATGTAACACACACCCATACAATGCGCACCACCCCGTGATGTTTTTCTCACTCCTGCTAGTGAATGTGATGTAACACACACCCATACAATGCGCACCACCCCGTGATGTTTTTCTCACTGCTACTAGTGAATCTAATGTAACACACACCCATACAATGCGCACCACCCCGTGATGTTTTTCTCACTGCTACTAGTGAATCTAATGTAACACACACCCATACAATGCGCACCACCACGTGATGTTTTTCTCACTCCTACTATTGAATGTAATGTAACACACACCCATACAATGCGCACCACCCCGTGATGTTTTTCTCACTCCTACTAGTGAATGTAATGTAACACACACCCATACAATGCGCACCACCCCGTGATGTTTTTCTCACTCCTACTAGTGAATCTGATGTAACACACACCCATACAATGCGCACCAACCCGTGATGTTTTTCTCACTCCTACTAGTGAATCTGATGTAGCACACACCCATACAATGCGCACCCCCCCGTGATGTTTTTCTCACTCCTACTAGTGAATGTAATGTAACACACACCCATACAATGCGCACCACCCCGTTATGTTTTTCTCACTCCTGCTAGTGAATCTGATGTAACACACACCCATACAATGCGCACCACCCCGTGATGTTTTTCTCACTCCTGCTAGTGAATGTGATGTAACACACACCCATACAATGCGCACCACCCCGTGATGATTTTCTCACTCCTGCTAGTGAATGTGATGTAACACTCACCCATACAAGGCGCACCACCCCGTGATGTTTTTCTCACTGCTACTAGTGAATCTAACGTAACACACACCCATACAAGCGCACCACCCCGTGATGTTTTTCTCATTCCTACTAGTGAATCTAATGTAACACACACCCATACTATGCGCACCACCCCGTGATGTTTTTCTCACTGCTACTAGTGAATCTAATGTAACACACACCCATACAATGCGCACCACCCCGTGATGTTTTTCTCACTGCTACTAGTGAATCTAATGTAACACACACCCATACAATGCGCACCACCCCGTGATGTTTTTCTCACTCCTACTAGTGAATGTAATGTAACACACACCCATACAATGCGCACCACCCCGTGATGTTTTTCTCACTCCTACTAGTGAATGTAATGTAACACACACCCATACAATGCGCACCACCCCGTGATGTTTTTCTCACTCCTACTAGTGAATCTGATGTAACACACACCCATACAATGCGCACCACCCCGTGATGTTTTTCTCACTCCTACTAGTGAATCTGATGTAACACACACCCATACAATGCGTACCACCCCGTGATGTTTTTCTCACTCCTACTAGTGAATCTGATGTAACACACACCCATACAATGCGCACCACCCCGTGATGTTTTTCTCACTCCTACTAGTGAATCTGATGTAACACACACCCATACAATGCGCACCACCCCGTGATGTTTTTCTCACTCCTGCTAGTGAATCTGATGTAACATACACCCATACAATGCGCACCACCCCGTGATGTTTTTCTCACTCCTGCTAGTGAATCTGATGTAACACACACCCATACAATGCGCACCACCCCGTGATGTTTTTCTCACTCCTGCTAGTGAATCTGATGTAACACACACCCATACAATGCGCACCACACCGTGATGTTTTTCTCACTCCTGCTAGTGAATGTAATGTAACACACACCCATACAGGGCGCACCACCCCGTGATGTTTTTCTCACCTCTGCTAGTGAATGTAATGTAACACACACTCATACAAGGCGCACCACCCCGTGATGTTTTTCTCACGCCTACTAGTGAATGTAATGTAACACACACCCATACAATGCGCACCACCCCGTGATGTTTTTCTCACCCCTACTAGTGAATGTAATGTAACACACACCCATACAATGCGCACCACCCCGTAATGTTTTTCTCACTCCTACTAGTGAATCTGATGTAACACACACCCATACAATGCGCACCACCCCGTGATGTTTTTCTCACTCCTACTAGTGAATCTGTTGTAGCACACACCCATACAATGCGCACCACCCCGTGATGTTTTTCTCACTCCTACTAGTGAATCTGATGTAACACACACCCATACAATGCGCACCACCCCGTGATGTTTTTCTCACTCCTACTAATGAATCTGATGTAACACACACCCATACAATGCGCACCACCCCGTGATGTTTTTCTCACTCCTACTAGTGAATCTGATGTAACACACACCCATACAATGCGCACCACCCCGTGATGTTTTTCTCACTCCTGCTAATGAATCTGATGTAACACACACCCATACAATGCGCACCACCCCTTGATGTTTTTCTCACTCCTGCTAGTGAATCTGATGTAACACACACCCATACAATGCGCACCACCCCGTGACGTTTTTCTCACTCCTGCTAGTGAATGTGATGTAACACACACCCATACAATGCGCACCACCCCGTGACGTTTTTCTCACTCCTGCTAGTGAATCTAATGTAACACACACCCATACAATGCGCACCACCCCGTGATGTTTTTCTCACTCCTGCTAGTGAATCTAATGTAACACACACCCATACAATGCGCACCACCCCGTGATGTTTTTCTCACTCCTGCTAGTGAATCTAATGTAACACACACCCATACAATGCGCACCACCCCGTGATGTTTTTCTCACTCCTGCTAGTGAATCTAATGTAACACACACCCATACAATGCGCACCACCCCGTGATGTTTTTCTCACTCCTGCTAGTGAATCTAATGTAACACACACCCATACAATGCGCACCACCCCGTGATGTTTTTCTCACTCCTGCTAGTGAATCTAATGTAACACACACCCATACAATGCGCACCACCCCGTGATGTTTTTCTCACTCCTGCTAGTGAATCTAATGTAACACACACCCATACAATGCGCACCACCCCGTGATGTTTTTCGCACTGCTACTAGTGAATCTGATGTAACACACACCCATACAATGCGCACCACCCCGTGACGTTTTTCTCACTCCTGCTAGTGAATGTGATGTAACACACACCCATACAATGCGCACCACCCCGTGATGTTTTTCTCACTCCTGCTAGTGAATCTAATGTAACACACACCCATACAATGCGCACCACCCCGTGATGTTTTTCTCACTCCTGCTAGTGAATCTAAAGTAACACACACCCATACAATGCGCACCACCCCGTGATGTTTTTCTCACTCCTACTAGTGAATGTAATGTAACACACCCCCATACAAGGCGCACCACCCCGTGATGTTTTTCTCACCTCTGCTAGTGAATGTAAGGTAACACACACCCATACAAGGCGCACCACCCCGTGATGTTTTTCTCACTCCTACTAGTGAATGTAATGTAACACACACCCATACAATGCGCACCACCCCGTGATGTTTTTCTCACTCCTACTAGTGAATCTGATGTAGCACACACCCATACAATGCGCACCACCCCGTGATGTTTTTCTCACTCCTACTAGTGAATCTGATGTAACACACACCCATACAATGCGCACCACCCCGTGATGTTT
The DNA here is from genome assembly GCF_034190915.1 of Cavia porcellus. Lineage (NCBI taxonomy): Eukaryota > Metazoa > Chordata > Mammalia > Rodentia > Caviidae > Cavia > Cavia porcellus. The sequence goes on from NW_026947780.1 coordinate 70,160, forward strand.
TTCTCACTCCTGCTAGTGAATGTAATGTAACACACACCCATACAGGGCGCACCACCCCGTGATGTTTTTCTCACCTCTGCTAGTGAATGTAATGTAACACACACCCATACAAGGCGCACCACCCCGTGATGTTTTTCTCACCCCTACTAGTGAATGTAATGTAACACACACCCATACAATGCGCACCACCCCGTGATGTTTTTCTCACTCCTACTAGTGAATGTAATGTAACACACACCCATACAATGCGCACCACCCCGTGATGTTTTTCTCACTCCTACTAGTGAATCTGATGTAACACACACCCATACAATGCGCACCACCCCGTGATGTTTTTCTCACTCCTACTAGTGAATCTGATGTAGCACACACCCATACAATGCGCACCACCCCGTGATGTTTTTCTCACTCCTGCTAGTGAATCTGATGTAACACACACCCATACAATGCGCACCACCCCGTGACGTTTTTCTCACTCCTGCTAGTGAATCTGATGTAACACACACCCATACAATGCGCACCACCCCGTGACGTTTTTCTCACTCCTGCTAGTGAATGTGATGTAACACACACCCATACAATGCGCACCACCCCGTGATGTTTTTCTCACTCCTGCTAGTGAATCTAATGTAACACACACCCATACAATGCGCACCACCCCGTGATGTTTTTCTCACTCCTGCTAGTGAATCTAATGTAACACACACCCATACAATGCGCACCACCCCGTGATGTTTTTCTCACTCCTGCTAGTGAATCTAATGTAACACACACCCATAAAATGCGCACCACCCCGTGATGTTTTTCTCACTCCTGCTAGTGAATCTAATGTAACACACCCCCATACAAGGCGCACCACCCCGTGATGTTTTTCTCACCTCTGCTAGTGAATGTAAGGTAACACACACCCATACAAGGCGCACCACCCCGTGATGTTTTTCTCACCCCTACTAGTGAATGTAATGTAACACACACCCATACAAGGCGCACCACCCCGTGATGTTTTTCTCACCCCTACTAGTGAATCTGATGTAACACACACCCATACAATGCGCACCACCCCGTGATGTTTTTCTCACTCTTACTAGTGAATCTGATGTAACACACACCCATACAATGCGCACCACCCCGTGATGTTTTTCTCACTCCTACTAGTGAATCTGATATAACACACACCCATACAATGCGCACCCCCCCGTGATGTTTTTCTCTCTCCTACTAGTGAATCTGATGTAACACACACCCATACAATGCGCACCACCCCGTTATGTTTTTCTCACTCCTGCTAGTGAATCTGATGTAACACACACCCATACAATGCGCACCACCCCGTGACGTTTTTCTCACTCCTGCTAGTGAATGTGATGTAACACACACCCATACAATGCGCACCACCCCGTGATGCTTTTCTCACTCCTGCTAGTGAATGTGATGTAACACTCACCCATACAAGGCGCACCACCCCATGATATTTTTCTTATTCCTACTAGTGAATGTAATGTAACACACACCCATACATGGCGCACCACCCCGTGATGTTTTTCTCACCCCTGCTAGTGAATGTAATGTAACACACACCCATACAAGGCGCACCACCCCGTGATGTTTATCTCACTGCTACTAGTGAATCTAATGTAACACACACCCATACAATGCGCACCACCCCGTGATGTTTTTCTCACTGCTACTAGTGAATCTAATGTAACACACACCCATACAATGCGCACCACCCCGTGATGTTTTTCTCACTGCTACTAGTGAATCTAATGTAACACACACCCATACAATGCGCACCACCCCGTGATGTTTTTCTCACTCCTACTATTGAATGTAATGTAACACACACCCATACAATGCGCACCACCCCGTGATGTTTTTCTCACTCCTACTAGTGAATCTGATGTAGCACACACCCTTACAATGCGCACCACCCCGTGATGTTTTTCTCACTCCTACTAGTGAATCTGATGTAACACACACCCATACAATGCGCACCACCCCGTTATGTTTTTCTCACTCCTGCTAGTGAATGTGATGTAACACACACCCATACAATGCGCACCACCCCGTGACGTTTTTCTCACTCCTACTAGTGAATGTGATGTAACACACACCCATACAATGCGCACCACCCCGTGATGTTTTTCTCACTCCTACTAGTGAATCTGATGTAACACACACCCATACAAGGCGCACCACCCCGTGATGTTTTTCTCATTCCTACTAGTGAATCTAACGTAACACACACCCATACAATGCGCACCACCCCGTGATGTTTTTCTCACTCCTACTAGTGAATCTAACGTAACACACACCCATACAATGCGCACCACCGCGTGATGTTTTTCTCACTCCTACTAGTGAATCTAACGTAACACACACCCATACAATGCGCACCACCCCGTGATGTTTTTCGCACTGCTACTAGTGAATCTAATGTAACACACACCCATACAATGCGCACCACCCCGTGATGTTTTTCTCACTGCTACTAGTGAATGTAATGTAACACACACCCATACAATGCGCACCACCCCCTGATGTTTTTCTCACTGCTACTAGTGAATGTAATGTAACACACACCCATACAATGCGCACCACCCCGTGATGTTTTTCTCATTCCTACTAGTGAATGTAATGTAACACACACCCATACAAGGCGCACCACCCCGTGATGTTTTTCTCACTCCTACTAGTGAATCTGATGTAACACACACCCATACAATGCGCACCACCCCGTGATGTTTTTCTCACTCCTACTAGTGAATCTGATGTAGCACACACCCATACAATGCGCACCGCCCCGTGATGATTTTCTCACTCCTACTAGTGAATCTGATGTAACACACACGCATACAATGCGCACCACCCCGTGATGTTTTTCTCACTCCTGCTAGTGAATCTGATGTAACACACACCCATACAATGCACACCACCCGTGATGTTTTTCTCACTCCTGCTATTGAATCTGATGTAACACACACGCATACAATGCGCACCACCCCGTGATGTTTTTCTCACTCCTGCTAGTGAATCTGATGTAACACACACCCATACAATGCGCACCACCCCGTGACGTTTTTCTCACTCCTGCTAGTGAATGTGATGTAACACACACCCATACAATGCGCACCACCCCGTGATGTTTTTCTCACTCCTGCTAGTGAATGTAATGTAACACACACCCATACAATGCGCACCACCCCGTGATGTTTTTCTCACTCCTGCTAGTGAATCTAAAGTAACACACACCCATACAATGCGCACCACCCCGTGATGTTTTTCTCACTCCTGCTAGTGAATCTAATGTAACACACACCCATACAATGCGCACCACCCCGTGATGTTTTTCTCACTCCTGCTAGTGAATCTAATGTAACACACACCCATACAATGCGCACCACCCCGTGATGTTTTTCTCACTCCTGCTAGTGAATGTAATGTAACACACCCCCATACAAGGCGCACCACCCCGTGATGTTTTTCTCACCTCTGCTAGTGAATGTAAGGTAACACACACCCATACAAGGCGCACCACCCCGTGATGTTTTTCTCACCCCTACTAGTGAATGTAATGTAACACACACCCATACAAGGCGCACCACCCCGTGATGTTTTTCTCACCCCTACTACTGAATCTGATGTAACACACACCCATACAATGCGCACCACCCCGTGATGTTTTTCTCACTCTTACTAGTGAATCTGATGTAACACACACCCATACAATGCGCACCACCCCGTGATGTTTTTCTCACTCCTACTAGTGAATCTGATATAACACACACCCATACAATGCGCACCCCCCCGTGATGTTTTTCTCTCTCCTACTAGTGAATCTGATGTAACACACACCCATACAATGCGCACCACCCCGTTATGTTTTTCTCACTCCTGCTAGTGAATCTGATGTAACACACACCCATACAATGCGCACCACCCCGTGACGTTTTTCTCACTCCTGCTAGTGAATGTGATGTAACACACACCCATACAATGCGCACCACCCCGTGATGCTTTTCTCACTCCTGCTATTGAATGTGATGTAACACTCACCCATTCAAGGCGCACCACCCCATGATATTTTTCTTATTCCTACTAGTGAATGTAATGTAACACACACCCATACATGGCGCACCACCCCGTGATGTTTTTCTCACCCCTGCTAGTGAATGTAATGTAACACACACCCATACAATGCACACCACCCCGTGATGTTTTTCTCACTCCTACTAGTTAATCTGATGTAGCACACACCCATACAATGCGCACCACCCCATGATGTTTTTCTCACTCCTACTAGTGAATCTGATGTAGCACACACCCATACAATGCGCACCACCCCGTGATGTTTTTCTCACTCCTACTAGTGAATCTAACGTAACACACACCCATACAATGCGCACCACCGCGTGATGTTTTTCTCACTCCTACTAGTGAATCTAACGTAACACACACCCATACAATGCGCACCACCCCGTGATGTTTTTCGCACTGCTACTAGTGAATCTAATGTAACACACACCCATACAATGCGCACCACCCCGTGATGTTTTTCTCACTGCTACTAGTGAATCTAATGTAACACACACCCATACAATGCGCACCACCCCGTGATGTTTTTCTCACTGCTACTAGTGAATCTAATGTAACACACACCCATACAATGCGCACCACCCCGTGATGTTTTTCTCACTGCTACTAGTGAATCTAATGTAACACACACCCATACAATGCGCACCACCCCGTGATGTTTTTCTCACTGCTACTAGTGAATCTAATGTAACACACACCCATACAATGCGCACCACCCCGTGATGTTTTTCTCACTCCTACTAGTGAATGTAATGTAACACACACCCATACAATGCGCACCACCCCGTGATGTTTTTCTCACTCCTACTAGTGAATGTAATGTAACACACACCCATACAATGCGCACCACCCCGTGATGTTTTTCTCACTCCTACTAGTGAATGTAATGTAACACACACCCATACAATGCGCACCACCCCGTGATGTTTTTCTCACTCCTACTAGTGAATGTAATGTAACACACACCCATACAATGCACACCACCCCGTGATGTTTTTCTCACTCCTACTAGTTAATCTGATGTAGCACACACCCATACAATGCGCACCACCCCGTGATGTTTTTCTCACTCCTACTAGTGAATCTGATGTAGCACACACCCATACAATGCGCACCACCCCGTGATGTTTTTCTCACTCCTACTAGTGAATCTGATGTAACACACACCCATACAATGCGCACCACCCCGTGATGTTTTTCTCACTCCTGCTAGTGAATGTAATGTAACACACACCCATACAGGGCGCACCACCCCGTGATGTTTTTCTCACCTCTGCTAGTGAATGTAATGTAACACACACTCATACAAGGCGCACCACCCCGTGATGTTTTTCTCACCCCTACTAGTGAATGTAATGTAACACACACCCATACAATGCGCACCACCCCGTGATGTTTTTCTCACTCCTACTAGTGAATGTAATGTAACACACACCCATACAATGCGCACCACCCCGTGATGTTTTTCTCACTCCTACTAGTGAATCTGATGTAACACACACCCATACAATGCGCGCCACCCCGTGATGTTTTTCTCACTCCTACTAGTGAATCTGATGTAGCACACACCCATACAATGCGCACCACCCCGTGATGTTTTTCTCACTCCTACTAGTGAATCTGATGTAACACACACCCATACAATGCGCACCACCCCGTGATGTTTTTCTCACTCCTACTAGTGAATCTGATGTAACACACACCCATACAATGCGCACCACCCCGTGATGTTTTTCTCACTCCTACTAGTGAATCTGATGTAACACACACCCATACAATGCGCACCACCCCGTGATGATTTTCTCACTCCTACTAGTGAATCTGATGTAACACACACGCATACAATGCGCACCACCCCGTGATGTTTTTCTCACTCCTGCTAGTGAATCTGATGTAACACACACCCATACAATGCGCACCACCCCGTGATGTTTTTCTCACTCCTGCTAGTGAATCTGATGTAACACACACCCATACAATGTGCACCACCCCGTGACGTTTTTCTCACTCCTGCTAGTGAATGTGATGTAACACACACCCATACAATGCGCACTACCCCGTGACGTTTTTCTCACTCCTGCTAGTGAATCTAATGTAACACACACCCATACAATGCGCACCACCCCGTGATGTTTTTCTCACTCCTGCTAGTGAATCTAATGTAACACACACCCATACAATGCGCACCACCCCGTGATGTTTTTCTCACTCCTGCTAGTGAATCTAATGTAACACACACCCATACAATGCGCACAACCCCGTGATGTTTTTCTCACTCCTGCTAGTGAATTTGATGTAACACACACCCATACAATGCGCACCACCCCGTGATGTTTTTCTCACTCCTGCTAGTGAATGTGATGTAACACACACCCATACAATGCGCACCACCCCGTGATGTTTTTCTCACTCCTGCTAGTGAATGTAATGTAACACACCCCCATACAAGGCGCACCACCCCGTGATGTTTTTCTCACCTCTGCTAGTGAATGTAAGGTAACACACACCCATACAAGGCGCACCACCCCGTGATGTTTTTCTCACCCCTACTAGTGAATGTAATGTAACACACACCCATACAAGGCGCACCACCCCGTGATGTTTTTCTCACCGCTACTAGTGAATCTGATGTAACACACACCCATACAATGCGCACCACCCCGTGATGTTTTTCTCACTCCTACTATTGAATCTGATGTAACACACACCCATACAATGCGCACCACCCCGTGATGTTTTTCTCACTCCTACTAGTGAATCTGATGTAACACACACCCATACAATGCGCACCCCCCCGTGATGTTTTTCTCTCTCCTACTAGTGAATCTGATGTAACACACACCCATACAATGCGCACCACCCCGTGATGTTTTTCTCACTCCTACTAGTGAATCTAATGTAACGCACAGCCCTACAAGGCGCACCACACCGTGATGTTTTTCTCACTGCTACTAGTGAATCTAACGTAACGCACACCCATACAAGGCGCAGCACCCCGTGATGTTTTTCTCATTCCTACTAGTGAATCTAACGTAACACACACCCATACAATGCGCACCACCCCGTGATGTTTTTCTCACCACTGCTAGTGAATGTAATGTAACACACACCCATACAAGGCGCACAACCCCGTGATGTTTTTCTCACCCCTGCTAGTGAATGTAATGTAACACACACCCATACAAGGCGCACCACCCCGTGATGTTTTTCTCACTCCTACTAGTGAATCTAATGTAACACACACCCATACAAGGTGCACCACCCCGTGATGTTTTTCTCACTCCTACTAGTGAATCTAATGTAACGCACAGCCCTACAAGGCGCACCACCCCGTGATGTTTTTCTCACTGCTACTAGTGAATCTAACGTAACGCACACCCATACAAGGCGCACCACCCCGTGATGTTTTTCTCATTCCTACTAGTGAATCTAACGTAACACACACCCATACAATGCGCACCACCCCGTGATGTTTTTCTCACTCCTACTAGTGAATCTAACGTAACACACACCCATACAATGCGCACCACCGCGTGATGTTTTTCTCACTCCTACTAGTGAATCTAACGTAACACACACCCATACAATGCGCACCACCCCGTGATGTTTTTCGCACTGCTACTAGTGAATCTAATGTAACACACACCCATACAATGCACACCACCCCGTGATGTTTTTCTCACTGCTACTAGTGAATGTAATGTAACACACACCCATACAATGCGCACCACCCCGTGATGTTTTTCTCACTGCTACTAGTGAATGTAATGTAACACACACCCATACAATGCGCACCACCCCGTGATGTTTTTCTCACTGCTACTAGTGAATCTAATGTAACACACACCCATAAAATGCGCACCACCCCGTGATGTTTTTCTCACTGCTACTAGTGAATCTAATGTAACACACACCCATACAATGCGCACCACCCCGTGATGTTTTTCTCACTCCTACCAGTGAATGTAATGTAACACACACCCATACAATGCGCACCACCCCGTGATGTTTTTCTCACTCCTACTAGTGAATGTAATGTAACACACACCCATACAATGCGCACCACCCCGTGATGTTTTTCTCACTCCTACTAGTGAATGTAATGTAACACACACCCATACAATGCGCACCACCCCGTGATGTTTTTCTCACTCCTACTAGTGAATGTAATGTAACACACACCCATACAATGCACACCACCCCGTGATGTTTTTCTCACTCCTACTAGTTAATCTGATGTAGCACACACCCATACAATGCGCACCACCCCGTGATGTTTTTCTCACTCCTACTAGTGAATCTGATGTAGCACACACCCATACAATGCGCACCACCCCGTGATGTTTTTCTCACTCCTACTAGTGAATCTGATGTAACACACACCCATACAATGCGCACCACCCCGTGATGTTTTTCTCACTCCTGCTAGTGAATGTAATGTAACACACACCCATACAGGGCGCACCACCCCGTGATGTTTTTCTCACCTCTGCTAGTGAATGTAATGTAACACACACCCATACAAGGCGCACCACCCCGTGATGTTTTTCTCACCCCTACTAGTGAATGTAATGTAACACACACCCATACAAGGCGCACCACCCCGTGATGTTTTTCTCACTCCTACTAGTGAATGTAATGTAACACACACCCATACAATGCGCACCACCCCGTGATGTTTTTCTCACTCCTACTAGTGAATCTGATGTAACACACACCCATACAATGCGCACCACCCCGTGATGTTTTTCTCACTCCTACTAGTGAATCTGATGTAGCACACACCCATACAATGCGCACCACCCCGTGATGTTTTTCTCACTCCTGCTAGTGAATCTGATGTAACACACACCCATACAATGCGCACCACCCCGTGACGTTTTTCTCACTCCTGCTAGTGAATCTGATGTAACACACACCCATACAATGCGCACCACCCCGTGACGTTTTTCTCACTCCTGCTAGTGAATGTGATGTAACACACACCCATACAATGCGCACCACCCCGTGATGTTTTTCTCACTCCTGCTAGTGAATCTAATGTAACACACACCCATACAATGCGCACCACCCCGTGATGTTTTTCTCACTCCTGCTAGTGAATCTAATGTAACACACACCCATACAATGCGCACCACCCCGTGATGTTTTTCTCACTCCTGCTAGTGAATCTAATGTAACACACACCCATAAAATGCGCACCACCCCGTGATGTTTTTCTCACTCCTGCTAGTGAATCTAATGTAACACACCCCCATACAAGGCGCACCACCCCGTGATGTTTTTCTCACCTCTGCTAGTGAATGTAAGGTAACACACACCCATACAAGGCGCACCACCCCGTGATGTTTTTCTCACCCCTACTAGTGAATGTAATGTAACACACACCCATACAAGGCGCACCACCCCGTGATGTTTTTCTCACCCCTACTAGTGAATCTGATGTAACACACACCCATACAATGCGCACCACCCCGTGATGTTTTTCTCACTCTTACTAGTGAATCTGATGTAACACACACCCATACAATGCGCACCACCCCGTGATGTTTTTCTCACTCCTACTAGTGAATCTGATATAACACACACCCATACAATGCGCACCCCCCCGTGATGTTTTTCTCTCTCCTACTAGTGAATCTGATGTAACACACACCCATACAATGCGCACCACCCCGTTATGTTTTTCTCACTCCTGCTAGTGAATCTGATGTAACACACACCCATACAATGCGCACCACCCCGTGACGTTTTTCTCACTCCTGCTAGTGAATGTGATGTAACACACACCCATACAATGCGCACCACCCCGTGATGCTTTTCTCACTCCTGCTAGTGAATGTGATGTAACACTCACCCATACAAGGCGCACCACCCCATGATATTTTTCTTATTCCTACTAGTGAATGTAATGTAACACACACCCATACATGGCGCACCACCCCGTGATGTTTTTCTCACCCCTGCTAGTGAATGTAATGTAACACACACCCATACAAGGCGCACCACCCCGTGATGTTTTTCTCACTGCTACTAGTGAATCTAATATAACACACACCCATACAATGCGCACCACCCCGTGATGTTTTTCTCACTGCTACTAGTGAATCTAATGTAACACACACCCATACAATGCGCACCACCCCGTGATGTTTTTCTCACTGCTACTAGTGAATCTAATGTAACACACACCCATACAATGCGCACCACCCCGTGATGTTTTTCTCACTCCTACTATTGAATGTAATGTAACACACACCCATACAATGCGCACCACCCCGTGATGTTTTTCTCACTCCTACTAGTGAATGTAATGTAACTCACACCCATACAATGCGCACCACCCCGTGATGTTTTTCTCACTCCTACTAGTGAATCTGATGTAACACACACCCATACAATGCGCACCACCCCGTGATGTTTTTCTCACTCCTACTAGTGAATCTGATGTAGCACACACCCTTACAATGCGCACCACCCCGTGATGTTTTTCTCACTCCTACTAGTGAATCTGATGTAACACACACCCATACAATGCGCACCACCCCGTGATGTTTTTCTCACTCCTACTAGTGAATCTGATGTAACACACACCCATACAATGCGCACCACCCCGTGATGTTTTTCTCACTCCTACTAGTGAATCTGATGTAACACACACCCATACAATGCGCACCACCCCGTGATGTTTTTCTCACTCCTACTAGTGAATCTGATGTAACACACACCCATACAATGCGCACCACCCCGTGATGTTTTTCTCACTCCTGCTAGTGAATCTGATGTAACACACACCCATACAATGCGCACCACCCCGTGATGTTTTTCTCACTCCTACTAGTGAATCTGATGTAACACACACCCATACAATGCGCACCACCCCGTGATGTTTTTCTCACTCCTGCTAGTGAATCTGATGTAACACACACCCATACAATGCGCACCACCCCGTGATGTTTTTCTCACTCCGGCTAGTGAATCTGATGTAACACACACCCATACAATGCGCACCACCCCGTTATGTTTTTCTCACTCCTGCTAGTGAATGTGATGTAACACACACCCGTACAATGCGCACCACCCCGTGACGTTTTTCTCACTCCTACTAGTGAATGTAATGTAACACACACCCATACAAGGCGCACCACCCCGTGATGTTTTTCTCACTCCTACTAGTGAATGTAATGTAACACACACCCATACAAGGCGCACCACCCCGTGATGTTTTTCTCACTCCTACTAGTGAATGTAATGTAACACACACCCATACAAGGCGCACCACCCCGTGATGTTTTTCTCAGTCCTACTAGTGAATGTAATGTAACACACACCCATACAAGGCGCACCACCCCGTGATGTTTTTCTCAGTCCTACTAGTGAATGTAATGTAACACACACCCATACAAGGCGCACCACCCCGTGATGTTTTTCTCAGTCCTACTAGTGAATGTAATGTAACACACACCCATACAAGGCGCACCACCCCGTGATGTTTTTCTCACTCCTACTAGTGAATCTAATGTAACACACACCCATACAAGGCGCACCACCCCGTGATGTTTTTCTCACTCCTAATAGTGAATCTAATGTAACACACAGCCCTACAAGGCGCACCACCCCGTGATGTTTTTCTCACTGCTACTAGTGAATCTAACGTAACGCACACCCATACAAGGCGAACCACCCCGTGATATTTTTCTCATTCCTACTAGTGAATCTAACGTAACACACACCCATACAATGCGCACCACCCCGTGATGTTTTTCTCACTCCTACTTGTGAATCTAACGTAACACACACCCATACAATGCGCACCACCGCGTGATGTTTTTCTCACTCCTACTAGTGAATCTAATGTAACACACACCCATACAATGCGCACCACCCCGTGATGTTTTTCTCACTGCTACTAGTGAATCTAATGTAACACACACCCATACAATGCGCACCACCGCGTGATGTTTTTCTCACCCCTACTAGTGAATCTAATGTAACACACACCCATACAATGCGCACCACCCCGTGATGTTTTTCTCACCCCTACTAGTGAATGTAATGTAACACACACCCATACAAGGCGCACCACCCCGTGATGTTATTCTCACTCGTACTAGTGAATGTAATGTAACACACACCCATACAAGGCGAACCACCCCGTGATGTTATTCTCACTCGTACTAGTGAATGTAATGTAACACACAGCCATACAAGGCGCACCACCCCGTGATGTTTTTCTCACTCCTACTAGTGAATCTAATGTAACACACACCCATGCAATGCGCACCACCCCGTGATGTTTTTCTCACTCCTACTAGTGAATCTAATGTAAAACACACCCATACAATGCGCACCACCCCGTGATGTTTTTCTCACTCCTACTAGTCAATCTAATGTAACACACACCCATACAATGCGCACCACCCCGTGATGTTTTTCTCACTCCTACTAGTGAATGTAATGTAACACACACCCATACAATGCGCACCACCCCGTGATGTTTTTCTCACTCCTACTAGTGAATGTAATGTAACACACACCCATACAATGCACACCACCCCGTGATGTTTTTCTCACTCCTACTAGTTAATCTGATGTAGCACACACCCATACAATGCGCACCACCCCGTGATGTTTTTCTCACTCCTACTAGTGAATCTGATGTAGCACACACCCATACAATGCGCACCACCCCGTGATGTTTTTCTCACTCCTACTAGTGAATCTGATGTAACACACACCCATACAATGCGCACCACCCCGTGATGTTTTTCTCACTCCTGCTAGTGAATGTAATGTAACACACACCCATACAGGGCGCACCACCCCGTGATGTTTTTCTCACCTCTGCTAGTGAATGTAATGTAACACACACTCATACAAGGCGCACCACCCCGTGATGTTTTTCTCACCCCTACTAGTGAATGTAATGTAACACACACCCATACAATGCGCACCACCCCGTGATGTTTTTCTCACTCCTACTAGTGAATGTAATGTAACACACACCCATACAATGCGCACCACCCCGTGATGTTTTTCTCACTCCTACTAGTGAATCTGATGTAACACACACCCATACAATGCGCGCCACCCCGTGATGTTTTTCTCACTCCTACTAGTGAATCTGATGTAGCACACACCCATACAATGCGCACCACCCCGTGATGTTTTTCTCACTCCTACTAGTGAATCTGATGTAACACACACCCATACAATGCGCACCACCCCGTGATGTTTTTCTCACTCCTACTAGTGAATCTGATGTAACACACACCCATACAATGCGCACCACCCCGTGATGTTTTTCTCACTCCTACTAGTGAATCTGATGTAACACACACCCATACAATGCGCACCACCCCGTGATGATTTTCTCACTCCTACTAGTGAATCTGATGTAACACACACGCATACAATGCGCACCACCCCGTGATGTTTTTCTCACTCCTGCTAGTGAATCTGATGTAACACACACCCATACAATGCGCACCACCCCGTGATGTTTTTCTCACTCCTGCTAGTGAATCTGATGTAACACACACCCATACAATGTGCACCACCCCGTGACGTTTTTCTCACTCCTGCTAGTGAATGTGATGTAACACACACCCATACAATGCGCACTACCCCGTGACGTTTTTCTCACTCCTGCTAGTGAATCTAATGTAACACACACCCATACAATGCGCACCACCCCGTGATGTTTTTCTCACTCCTGCTAGTGAATCTAATGTAACACACACCCATACAATGCGCACCACCCCGTGATGTTTTTCTCACTCCTGCTAGTGAATCTAATGTAACACACACCCATACAATGCGCACCACCCCGTGATGTTTTTCTCACTCCTGCTAGTGAATTTGATGTAACACACACCCATACAATGCGCACCACCCCGTGATGTTTTTCTCACTCCTGCTAGTGAATGTGATGTAACACACACCCATACAATGCGCACCACCCCGTGATGTTTTTCTCACTCCTGCTAGTGAATGTAATGTAACACACCCCCATACAAGGCGCACCACCCCGTGATGTTTTTCTCACCTCTGCTAGTGAATGTAAGGTAACACACACCCATACAAGGCGCACCACCCCGTGATGTTTTTCTCACCCCTACTAGTGAATGTAATGTAACACACACCCATACAAGGCGCACCACCCCGTGATGTTTTTCTCACCGCTACTAGTGAATCTGATGTAACACACACCCATACAATGCGCACCACCCCGTGATGTTTTTCTCACTCCTACTATTGAATCTGATGTAACACACACCCATACAATGCGCACCACCCCGTGATGTTTTTCTCACTCCTACTAGTGAATCTGATGTAACACACACCCATACAATGCGCACCCCCCCGTGATGTTTTTCTCTCTCCTACTAGTGAATCTGATGTAACACACACCCATACAATGCGCACCACCCCGTGATGTTTTTCTCACTCCTACTAGTGAATCTAATGTAACGCACAGCCCTACAAGGCGCACCACACCGTGATGTTTTTCTCACTGCTACTAGTGAATCTAACGTAACGCACACCCATACAAGGCGCACCACCCCGTGATGTTTTTCTCATTCCTACTAGTGAATCTAACGTAACACACACCCATACAATGCGCACCACCCCGTGATGTTTTTCTCATTCCTACTAGTGAATCTAACGTAACACACACCCATACAATGCGCACCACCCCGTGATGTTTTTCTCACTCCTACTAGTGAATCTAACGTAACACACACCCATACAATGCGCACCACCGCGTGATGTTTTTCTCACTCCTACTAGTGAATCTAACGTAACACACACCCATACAATGCGCACCACCCCGTGATGTTTTTCGCACTGCTACTAGTGAATCTAATGTAACACACACCCATACAATGCACACCACCCCGTGATGTTTTTCTCACTGCTACTAGTGAATGTAATGTAACACACACCCATACAATGCGCACCACCCCGTGATGTTTTTCTCACTGCTACTAGTGAATGTAATGTAACACACACCCATACAATGCGCACCACCCCGTGATGTTTTTCTCACTGCTACTAGTGAATCTAATGTAACACACACCCATAAAATGCGCACCACCCCGTGATGTTTTTCTCACTGCTACTAGTGAATCTAATGTAACACACACCCATACAATGCGCACCACCCCGTGATGTTTTTCTCACTCCTACCAGTGAATGTAATGTAACACACACCCATACAATGCGCACCACCCCGTGATGTTTTTCTCACTCCTACTAGTGAATGTAATGTAACACACACCCATACAATGCGCACCACCCCGTGATGTTTTTCTCACTCCTACTAGTGAATGTAATGTAACACACACCCATACAATGCGCACCACCCCGTGATGTTTTTCTCACTCCTACTAGTGAATGTAATGTAACACACACCCATACAATGCACACCACCCCGTGATGTTTTTCTCACTCCTACTAGTTAATCTGATGTAGCACACACCCATACAATGCGCACCACCCCGTGATGTTTTTCTCACTCCTACTAGTGAATCTGATGTAGCACACACCCATACAATGCGCACCACCCCGTGATGTTTTTCTCACTCCTACTAGTGAATCTGATGTAACACACACCCATACAATGCGCACCACCCCGTGATGTTTTTCTCACTCCTGCTAGTGAATGTAATGTAACACACACCCATACAGGGCGCACCACCCCGTGATGTTTTTCTCACCTCTGCTAGTGAATGTAATGTAACACACACCCATACAAGGCGCACCACCCCGTGATGTTTTTCTCACCCCTACTAGTGAATGTAATGTAACACACACCCATACAATGCGCACCACCCCGTGATGTTTTTCTCACTCCTACTAGTGAATGTAATGTAACACACACCCATACAATGCGCACCACCCCGTGATGTTTTTCTCACTCCTACTAGTGAATCTGATGTAACACACACCCATACAATGCGCACCACCCCGTGATGTTTTTCTCACTCCTACTAGTGAATCTGATGTAGCACACACCCATACAATGCGCACCACCCCGTGATGTTTTTCTCACTCCTGCTAGTGAATCTGATGTAACACACACCCATACAATGCGCACCACCCCGTGACGTTTTTCTCACTCCTGCTAGTGAATCTGATGTAACACACACCCATACAATGCGCACCACCCCGTGACGTTTTTCTCACTCCTGCTAGTGAATGTGATGTAACACACACCCATACAATGCGCACCACCCCGTGATGTTTTTCTCACTCCTGCTAGTGAATCTAATGTAACACACACCCATACAATGCGCACCACCCCGTGATGTTTTTCTCACTCCTGCTAGTGAATCTAATGTAACACACACCCATACAATGCGCACCACCCCGTGATGTTTTTCTCACCTCTGCTAGTGAATGTAAGGTAACACACACCCATACAAGGCGCACCACCCCGTGATGTTTTTCTCACCCCTACTAGTGAATGTAATGTAACACACACCCATACAAGGCGCACCACCCCGTGATGTTTTTCTCACCCCTACTAGTGAATCTGATGTAACACACACCCATACAATGCGCACCACCCCGTGATGTTTTTCTCACTCTTACTAGTGAATCTGATGTAACACACACCCATACAATGCGCACCACCCCGTGATGTTTTTCTCACTCCTACTAGTGAATCTGATATAACACACACCCATACAATGCGCACCCCCCCGTGATGTTTTTCTCTCTCCTACTAGTGAATCTGATGTAACACACACCCATACAATGCGCACCACCCCGTTATGTTTTTCTCACTCCTGCTAGTGAATCTGATGTAACACACACCCATACAATGCGCACCACCCCGTGACGTTTTTCTCACTCCTGCTAGTGAATGTGATGTAACACACACCCATACAATGCGCACCACCCCGTGATGCTTTTCTCACTCCTGCTAGTGAATGTGATGTAACACTCACCCATACAAGGCGCACCACCCCATGATATTTTTCTTATTCCTACTAGTGAATGTAATGTAACACACACCCATACATGGCGCACCACCCCGTGATGTTTTTCTCACCCCTGCTAGTGAATGTAATGTAACACACACCCATACAAGGCGCACCACCCCGTGATGTTTTTCTCACTGCTACTAGTGAATCTAATGTAACACACACCCATACAATGCGCACCACCCCGTGATGTTTTTCTCACTGCTACTAGTGAATCTAATGTAACACACACCCATACAATGCGCACTACCCCGTGATGTTTTTCTCACTGCTACTAGTGAATCTAATGTAACACACACCCATACAATGCGCACCACCCCGTGATGTTTTTCTCACTCCTACTATTGAATGTAATGTAACACACACCCATACAATGCGCACCACCCCGTGATGTTTTTCTCACTCCTACTAGTGAATGTAATGTAACTCACACCCATACAATGCGCACCACCCCGTGATGTTTTTCTCACTCCTACTAGTGAATCTGATGTAACACACACCCATACAATGCGCACCACCCCGTGATGTTTTTCTCACTCCTACTAGTGAATCTGATGTAGCACACACCCTTACAATGCGCACCACCCCGTGATGTTTTTCTCACTCCTACTAGTGAATCTGATGTAACACACACCCATACAATGCGCACCACCCCGTGATGTTTTTCTCACTCCTACTAGTGAATCTGATGTAACACACACCCATACAATGCGCACCACCCCGTGATGTTTTTCTCACTCCTACTAGTGAATCTGATGTAACACACACCCATACAATGCGCACCACCCCGTGATGTTTTTCTCACTCCTACTAGTGAATCTGATGTAACACACACCCATACAATGCGCACCACCCCGTGATGTTTTTCTCACTCCTGCTAGTGAATCTGATGTAACACACACCCATACAATGCGCACCACCCCGTGATGTTTTTCTCACTCCTACTAGTGAATCTGATGTAACACACACCCATACAATGCGCACCACCCCGTGATGTTTTTCTCACTCCTGCTAGTGAATCTGATGTAACACACACCCATACAATGCGCACCACCCCGTGATGTTTTTCTCACTCCGGCTAGTGAATCTGATGTAACACACACCCATACAATGCGCACCACCCCGTTATGTTTTTCTCACTCCTGCTAGTGAATGTGATGTAACACACACCCGTACAATGCGCACCACCCCGTGACGTTTTTCTCACTCCTACTAGTGAATGTAATGTAACACACACCCATACAAGGCGCACCACCCCGTGATGTTTTTCTCACTCCTACTAGTGAATGTAATGTAACACACACCCATACAAGGCGCACCACCCCGTGATGTTTTTCTCACTCCTACTAGTGAATGTAATGTAACACACACCCATACAAGGCGCACCACCCCGTGATGTTTTTCTCAGTCCTACTAGTGAATGTAATGTAACACACACCCATACAAGGCGCACCACCCCGTGATGTTTTTCTCACTCCTACTAGTGAATCTAATGTAACACACACCCATACAAGGCGCACCACCCCGTGATGTTTTTCTCACTCCTAATAGTGAATCTAATGTAACACACAGCCCTACAAGGCGCACCACCCCGTGATGTTTTTCTCACTGCTACTAGTGAATCTAACGTAACGCACACCCATACAAGGCGCACCACCCCGTGATATTTTTCTCATTCCTACTAGTGAATCTAACGTAACACACACCCATACAATGCGCACCACCCCGTGATGTTTTTCTCACTCCTACTTGTGAATCTAACGTAACACACACCCATACAATGCGCACCACCGCGTGATGTTTTTCTCACTCCTACTAGTGAATCTAATGTAACACACACCCATACAATGCGCACCACCCCGTGATGTTTTTCTCACTGCTACTAGTGAATCTAATGTAACACACACCCATACAATGCGCACCACCGCGTGATGTTTTTCTCACCCCTACTAGTGAATCTAATGTAACACACACCCATACAATGCGCACCACCCCGTGATGTTTTTCTCACCCCTACTAGTGAATGTAATGTAACACACACCCATACAAGGCGCACCACCCCGTGATGTTATTCTCACTCGTACTAGTGAATGTAATGTAACACACACCCATACAAGGCGAACCACCCCGTGATGTTATTCTCACTCGTACTAGTGAATGTAATGTAACACACAGCCATACAAGGCGCACCACCCCGTGATGTTTTTCTCACTCCTACTAGTGAATCTAATGTAACACACACCCATGCAATGCGCACCACCCCGTGATGTTTTTCTCACTCCTACTAGTGAATCTAATGTAAAACACACCCATACAATGCGCACCACCCCGTGATGTTTTTCTCACTCCTACTAGTCAATCTAATGTAACACACACCCATACAATGCGCACCACCCCGTGATGTTTTTCTCACTCCTACTAGTGAATCTAATGTAACACACACCCATACAATGCGCACCACCCCGTGATGTTTTTCTCACTCCCACTAGTGAATCTAATGTAACACACACCCATACAATGCGCACCACCCCGTGATGTTTTGCTCGCTCCCACTAGTGAATCTAATGTAACACACACCCATACAATGCGCACCACCCCGTGATGTTTTTCTCACTCCCACTAGTGAATCTAATGTAACACACACACATACAATGCGCACCACCCCGTGATGTTTTTCTCACTCCAACTAGTGAATCTAATGTAACACACACCCATACAATGCGCACCACCGCGTGATGTTTTTCTCACTGCTACTAGTGAATCTAATGTAACACACACCCATACAATGCGCACCACCCCGTGATGTTTTTCTCACTCCTGCTAGTGAATCTAATGTAACACACACCCATACAATGCGCACCACCCCGTGATGTTTTTCTCAGTGCTACTAGTGAATCTAATGTAACACACACCCATACAATGCGCACCACCCCGTGATGTTTTTCTCACTGCTACTAGTGAATCTAATGTAACACACACCCATACAATGCGCAACACCCCGTGATGTTTTTCTCACTCCTACTAGTGAATCTAATGTAACACACACCCATACAATGCGCACCACCCCGTGATGTTTTTCTCACCCCTGCTAGTGAATCTAATGTAACACACACCCATACAATGCGCACCACCCCGTGATGTTTTTCTCACTCCTGCTAGTGAATGTAATGTAACACACACCCATACAAGGCGCACCACCCCGTGATGTTTTTCTCACCCCTGCTAGTGAATGTAATGTAACACACACCCATAAAAGGCACACCACCCCTGATGTTTTTCTCACCCCTACTAGTGAATGTAATGTAACACACACCCATACAATGCGCACCACCCCGTGATGTTTTTCTCACCCCTACTAGTGAATGTAATGTAACACACACCCATACAAGGCGCACCACCCTGTGATGTTTTTCTCACTCCTACTAGTGAATGTAATGTAACACACACCCATACAAGGCGCACCACCCCGTGATGTTTTTCTCACTTCTACTAGTGAATGTAATGTAACACACACCCTTACAAGGCGCACCACCCCGTGATGTTTTTCTCACTCCTACTAGTGAATGTAATGTAACACACACCCATACAAGGCGCACCACCCCATGATGTTTTTCTCACTCGTACTAGTGAATGTAATGTAACACACAGCCATACAAGGCGCACCACCCCGTGATGTTTTTCTCACTCCTACTAGTGAATCTAATGTAACACACACCCATACAATGCGCACCACCCCGTGATGTTTTTCTCACTCCTACTAGTGAATCTAATGTAAAACACACCCATACAATGCGCACCACCCCGTGATGTTTTTCTCACTCCTACTAGTGAATGTAATGTAACACACACCCATACAAGGCGCACCACCCCGTGATGTTTTTCTCACTCCTACTAGTGAATGTAATGTAACACACACCCATACAATGCGCACCACCCCGTGATGTTTTCCTCACTCCTACTAGTGAATGTAATGTAACACACACCCATACAAGGCGCACCACCCCGTGATGTTTTTCTCACTCCTACTAGTGAATGTAATGTAACACACACCCATACAAGGCGCACCACCCCGTGATGTTTTTCTCACTCCTTCTAGTGAATGTAATGTAACACACACCCATACAATGCGCACCACCCCGTGATGTTTTTCTCACTCCTACTAGTGAAAGTAATGTAACACACACCCATACAATGCGCACCACCCCGTGATGATTTTCTCACTGCCACTAGTGAATGTAATGTAACACACACCCATACAAGGCGCACCACCCCGTGATGTTTTTCTCACTCCTACTAGTGAATCTAATGTAACACACACCCATAGAAGGCGCACCACCCCGTGATGTTTTTCTCACTCCTACTAGCGAATCTAATGTAACACACACCCATACAATGCGCACCACCCCGTGATGTTTTTCTCACTCCTACTAGTGAATCTAATGTAACACACACCCATACAATGCGCACCACTCCGTGATGTTTTTCTCACTCCTACCTG
This sequence comes from Cavia porcellus, assembly GCF_034190915.1. NCBI lineage: Eukaryota > Metazoa > Chordata > Mammalia > Rodentia > Caviidae > Cavia > Cavia porcellus. The sequence continues at coordinate 91,748 of NW_026947780.1, forward strand.
TGAATCTAATGTAACACACACCCATACAATGCGCACCACCCCGTGATGTTTTTCTCACTCCACTAGTGAATGTAATGTAACACACACCCATACAATGCGCACCACCCCGTGATGTTTTTCTCACTCCTACTAGTGAATGTAATGTAACACACACCCATACAAGGCGCAAGACCCCGTGATGTTTTTCTCACTCCTACTAGTGAATGTAATGTAACACACACCCATACAATGCGCACCACCCCGTGATGTTTTTCTCACTCCTACTAGTGAATGTAATGTAACACACACCCATACAAGGCGCACCACCCCGTGATGTTTTTCTCACTCCTACTAGTGAATGTAATGTAACACACACCCATACAAGGCGCACCACCCCGTGATGTTTTTCTCACTCCTACTAGTGAATGTAATGTAACACACACCCATACAAGGCGCACCACCCCGTGATGTTTTTCTCACTCCTACTAGTGAATGTAATGTAACACACACCCATACAAGGCGCACCACCCCGTGATGTTTTTCTCACTGCTACTAGTGAATCTAATGTAACACACACCCATACAATGCGCACCACCCCGTGATGTTTTTCTCACTGCTACTAGTGAATGTAATGTAACACACACCCATACAATGCGCACCACCCCGTGATGTTTTTCTCACTGCTACTAGTGAATGTAATGTAACACACACCCATACAATGCGCACCACACCGTGATGTTTTTCTCACTGCTACTAGTGAATGTAATGTAACACACACCCATACAATGCGCACCACCCCGTGATGTTTTTCTCACTGCTACTAGTGAATGTAATGTAACACACACCCATACAATGCACACCACCCCGTGATGTTTTTCTCACTGCTACTAGTGAATGTAATGTAACACACACCCATACAATGCGCACCACCCCGTGATGTTTTTCTCACTCCTACTAGTGAATCTGATGTAACACACACCCATACAATGCGCACCACCCCGTGATGTTTTTCTCACTCCTACTAGTGAATCTGATGTAACACACACCCATACAATGCGCACCACCCCGTGATGTTTTTCTCACTCCTACTAGTGAATCTGATGTAACACACACCCATACAATGCGCACCACCCCGTGATGTTTTTCTCACTCCTACTAGTGAATCTGATGTAACACACACCCATACAATGCGCACCACCCCGTGATGTTTTTCTCACTCCTACTAGTGAATCTGATGTGACACACACCCATACAATGCGCACCACCCCGTGATGTTTTTCTCACTCCTACTAGTGAATCTGATGTCACACACACCCATACAATGCGCACGACCCCGTGATGTTTTTCTCACTCCTACTAGTGAATCTGATGTAACACACACCCATACAATGCGCACCACCCCGTGATGTTTTTCTCACTCCTACTAGTGAATCTAATGTAAAACACACCCATACAATGCGCACCACTCCGTGATGTTTTTCTCACTCCTGCTAGTGAATCTGATGTAACACACACCCATACAATGCGCACCACCCCGTGATGTTTTTCTCACTCCTGCTAGTGAATCTGATGTAACACACACCCATACAATGCGCACCACCCCGTTATGTTTTTCTCACTCCTGCTAGTGAATCTGATGTAACACACACCCATACAATGCGCACCACCCCGTGACGTTTTTCTCACTCCTGCTAGTGAATGTGATGTAACACACACCCATACAATGCGCACCACCCCGTGACGTTTTTCTCACTCCTACTAGTGAATGTGATGTAACACACACCCATACCAGGCGCACCACCCCGTGATGTTTTTCTCACTCCTACTAGTGAATGTAATGTAACACACACCCATACAAGGCGCACCACCCCGTGATGTTTTTCTCACTCCTACTAGTGAATGTAATGTAACACACACCCATACAAGGCGCACCACCCCGTGATGTTTTTCTCACTCCTACTAGTGAATGTAATGTAACACACACCCATACAAGGCGCACCACCCCGTGATGTTTTTCTCACTCCTACTAGTGAATGTAATGTAACACACACCCATACAAGGCGCACCACCCCGTGATGTTTTTCTCACTCCTACTAGTGAATCTAATGTAACACACACCCATACAAGGCGCACCACCCCGTGATGTTTTTCTCACTCCTACAAGTGAATCTAATGTAACACAAAGCCCTACAAGGCGCACCACCCCGTGATGTTTTTCTCACTGCTACTAGTGAATCTAACGTAACACACACCCATACAAGGCGCACCACCCCGTGATTTTTTTCTCACTCCTACTAGTGAATCTAACGTAACACACACCCATACAGTGCGCACCACCCCGTGATGTTTTTCTCACTCCTACTAGTAAATCTAACGTAACACACACCCATACAATGCGCACCACCGCGTGATGTTTTTCTCACTCCTAATAGTGAATCTAATGTAACACACACCCATACAATGCGCACCACCCCGTGATGTTTTTTTCACTGCTACTAGTGAATGTAATGTAACACACACCCATACAATGCGCACCACCCCGTGATGTTTTTCTCACTGCTACTAGTGAATGTAATGTAACACACACCCATACAATGCGCACCACCCCGTGATGTTTTTCTCACTCCTACTAATGAATCTGATGTAACACACACCCATACAATGCGCACCACCCCGTGATGTTTTTCTCACTCCTACTAGTGAATCTGATGTAACACACACCCATACAATGCGCACCACCCCGTGATGTTTTTCTCACTCCTACTAGTGAATCTGATGTAACACACACCCATAAAATGCGCACCACCCCGTGATGTTTTTCTCACTCCTACTAGTGAATCTGATGTAACACACACCCATACAATGCGCACCACCCCGTGATGTTTTTCTCACTCCTACTAGTGAATCTGATGTGACACACACCCATACAATGCGCACCACCCCGTGATGTTTTTCTCACTCCTACTAGTGAATCTGATGTCACACACACCCATACAATGCGCACGACCCCGTGATGTTTTTCTCACTCCTACTAGTGAATCTGATGTAACACACACCCATACAATGCGCACCACCCCGTGATGTTTTTCTCACTGCTACTAGTGAATCTAATGTAACACACACCCATACAATGCGCACCACCCCGTGATGTTTTTCTCACTCCTACTAGTGAATCTGATGTAACACACACCCATACAATGCGCACCACCCCGTGACGTTTTTCTCACTCCTGCTAGTGAATGTGATGTAACACATACCCATACAATGCGCATCACCCCGTGATGATTTTTTCACTCCTGCTAGTGAATGTGATGTAACACACACCCATACAATGCGCACCACCCCGTGATGTTTTTCTCACTCCTGCTAGTGAATCTAATGTAACACACACCCATACAATGCGCACCACACCGTGATGTTTTTCTCACTCCTGCTAGTGAATCTAATGTAACACACACCCATACAATGCGCACCACCCCGTGATATTTTTCTCACTCCTGCTAGTGAATCTAATGTAACACACACCCATACAATGCGCACCACCCCGTGATGTTTTTCTCACTCCTGCTAGTGAATCTAATGTAACACACACCCATACAATGCGCACCACCCCGTGATGTTTTTCTCACCCCTGCTAGTGAATCTAATGTAACACACACCCATACAATGCGCACCACCCCGTGATGTTTTTCTCACTCCTGCTAGTGAATGTAATGTAACACACACCCATACAAGGCGCCCCACCCCGTGATGTTTTTCTCACCCCTGCTAGTGAATGTAATGTAACACACACCCATAAAACGCGCACCACCCCGTGATGTTTTTCTCACCCCTACTAGTGAATGTAATGTAACACACACCCATACAATGCGCACCACCCCGTGATGTTTTTCTCACCCCTACTAGTGAATGTAATGTAACACACACCCATACAAGGCGCACCACCCTGTGATGTTTTTCTCACTCCTACTAGTGAATGTAATGTAACACACACCCTTACAAGGCGCACCACCCCGTGATGTTTTTCTCACTCCTACTAGTGAATGTAATGTAACACACACCCATACAAGGCGAACCACCCCGTGATGTTTTTCTCACTCGTACTAGTGAATGTAATGTAACACACAGCCATACAAGGCGCACCACCCCGTGATGTTTTTCTCACTCCTACTAGTGAATCTAATGTAACACACACCCATACAATGCGCACCACCCCGTGATGTTTTTCTCACTCCTACTAGTGAATCTAATGTAAAACACACCCATACAATGCGCACCACCCCGTGATGTTTTTCTCACTCCTACTAGTGAATCTAATGTAACACACACCCATACAATGCGCACCACCCCGTGATGTTTTGCTCACTCCCACTAGTGAATCTAATGTAACACACACCCATACAATGCGCACCACCCCGTGATGTTTTTCTCACTCCCACTAGTGAATCTAATGTAACACACAACCATACAATGCGCACCACCCCATGATGTTTTTCTCACTCCCACTAGTGAATCTAATTTAACACACACCCATACAATGCGCACCACCCCGTGAGGTTTTTCTCACTCCCACTAGTGAATCTAATGTAACACACACCTATACAATGCGCACCACACCGTGATGTTTTTCTCACTCCCACTAGTGAATCTAATGTAACACACACCCATACAATGCGCACCACCCCGTGATGTTTTTCTCACTCCCACTAGTGAATCTAATGTAACACACACACATACAATGCGCACCACCCTGTGATGTTTTTCTCACTCCCACTAGTGAATGTAATGTAACACACACCCATGCAATGCGCACCACCACGTGATGATTTTCTCACTGCCACTAGTGAATGTAATGTAACACACACCCATACAATGCGCACCACCCCGTGATGTTTTTCTCACTGCTACTAGTGAATCTAACGTAACACACACCCATACAAGGCGCACCACCCCGTGATGTTTTTCTCATTCCTACTAGTGAATCTAACGTAACACACACCCATACTATGTGCACCACCCCGTGATGTTTTTCTCACTCCAACTAGTGAATCTAATGTAACACACACCCATACAATGCGCACCACCGCGTGATGTTTTTCTCACTGCTACTAGTGAATCTAATGTAACACACACCCATACAATGCGCACCACCCCGTGATGTTTTTCTCACTCCTGCTAGTGAATCTAATGTAACACACACCCATACAATGCGCACCACCCCGTGATGTTTTTCTCAGTGCTACTAGTGAATCTAATGTAACACACACCCATACAATGCGCACCACCCCGTGATGTTTTCTCACTGCTACTAGTGAATCTAATGTAACACACACCCATACAATGCGCACCACCCCGTGATGTTTTTCTCACTCCTACTAGTGAATGTAATGTAACACACACCCTTACAAGGCGCACCACCCCGTGATGTATTTCTCACCCCTACTAGTGAATGTAATGTAACACACACCTATACAATGCGCACCACCCCGTGATGTTTTTCTCACTCCTACTAGTGAATCTAATGTAACACACACCCATACAAGGCGCACCACCCCGTGATGTTTTTCTCACTCCTACTAGTGAATGTAATGTAACACACACCCATACAAGGCGAACCACCCCGTGATGTTTTTCTCACTCGTACTAGTGAATGTAATGTAACACACAGCCATACAAGGCGCACCACCCCGTGATGTTTTTCTCACTCCTACTAGTGAATCTAATGTAACACACACCCATACAATGCGCACCACCCCGTGATGTTTTTCTCACTCCTACTAGTGAATCTAATGTAAAACACACCCATACAATGCGCACCACCCCGTGATGTTTTTCTCACTCCCACTAGTGAATCTAATGTAACACACACCCATACAATGCGCACCACCCCGTGATGTTTTGCTCACTCCCACTAGTGAATCTAATGTAACACACACCCATACAATGCGCACCACCCCGTGATGTTTTTCTCACTCCCACTAGTGAATCTAATGTAACACACAACCATACAATGCGCACCACCCCATGATGTTTTTCTCACTCCCACTAGTGAATCTAATTTAACACACACCCATACAATGCGCACCACCCCGTGAGGTTTTTCTCACTCCCACTAGTGAATCTAATGTAACACACACCTATACAATGCGCACCACACCGTGATGTTTTTCTCACTCCCACTAGTGAATCTAATGTAACACACACCCATACAATGCGCACCACCCCGTGATGTTTTTCTCACTCCCACTAGTGAATCTAATGTAACACACACACATACAATGCGCACCACCCTGTGATGTTTTTCTCACTCCCACTAGTGAATGTAATGTAACACACACCCATGCAATGCGCACCACCACGTGATGATTTTCTCACTGCCACTAGTGAATGTAATGTAACACACACCCATACAATGCGCACCACCCCGTGATGTTTTTCTCACTGCTACTAGTGAATCTAACGTAACACACACCCATACAAGGCGCACCACCCCGTGATGTTTTTCTCATTCCTACTAGTGAATCTAACGTAACACACACCCATACTATGTGCACCACCCCGTGATGTTTTTCTCACTCCAACTAGTGAATCTAATGTAACACACACCCATACAATGCGCACCACCGCGTGATGTTTTTCTCACTGCTACTAGTGAATCTAATGTAACACACACCCATACAATGCGCACCACCCCGTGATGTTTTTCTCACTCCTGCTAGTGAATCTAATGTAACACACACCCATACAATGCGCACCACCCCGTGATGTTTTTCTCAGTGCTACTAGTGAATCTAATGTAACACACACCCATACAATGCGCACCACCCCGTGATGTTTTCTCACTGCTACTAGTGAATCTAATGTAACACACACCCATACAATGCGCACCACCCCGTGATGTTTTTCTCACTCCTACTAGTGAATCTAATGTAACACACACCCATACAATGCGCACCACCCCGTGATGTTTTTCTCACCCCTGCTAGTGAATCTAATGTAACACACACCCATACAATGCGCACCACCACGTGATGTTTTTCTCACTCCTGCTAGTGAATGTAATGTAACACACACCCATACAAGGCGCACCACCCCGTGATGTTTTTCTCACCCCTGCTAGTGAATGTAATGTAACACACACCCATAAAAGGCGCACCACCCCTGATGTTTTTCTCACCCCTACTAGTGAATGTAATGTAACACACACCCATACAATGCGCACCACCCCGTGATGTTTTTCTCACCCCTACTAGTGAATGTAATGTACCACACACCCATACAAGGCGCACCACCCTGTGATGTTTTTCTCACTCCTACTAGTGAATGTAATGTAACACACACCCATACAAGGCGCACCACCCCGTGATGTTTTTCTCACTTCTACTAGTGAATGTAATGTAACACACACCCATACAAGGCGCACCACCCCGTGATGTTTTTCTCACTCCTACTAGTGAATGTAATGTAACACACACCCATACAAGGCGCACCACCCCGTGATGTTTTTCTCACTCGTACTAGTGAATGTAATGTAACACACAGCCATACAAGGCGCACCACCCCGTGATGTTTTTCTCACTCCTACTAGTGAATCTAATGTAACACACACCCATACAATGCGCACCACCCCGTGATGTTTTTCTCACTCCTACTAGTGAATCTAATGTAAAACACACCCATACAATGCGCACCACCCCGTGATGTTTTTCTCACTCCTACTAGTGAATGTAATGTAACACACACCCGTACAAGGCGCACCACCCCGTGATGTTTTTCTCACTCCTACTAGTGAATGTAATGTAACACACACCCATACAATGCGCACCACCCCGTGATGTTTTCCTCACTCCTACTAGTGAATGTAATGTAACACACACCCATACAAGGCGCACCACCCCGTGATGTTTTTCTCACTCCTATTAGTGAATGTAATGTAACACACACCCATACAAGGCGCACCACCCCGTGATGTTTTTCTCACTCCTTCTAGTGAATGTAATGTAACACACACCCATACAATGCGCACCACCCCGTGATGTTTTTCTCACTCCTACTAGTGAAAGTAATGTAACACACACCCATACAATGCGCACCACCCCGTGATGATTTTCTCACTGCCACTAGTGAATGTAATGTAACACACACGCATACAAGGCGCACCACCCCGTGATGTTTTTCTCACTCCTACTAGTGAATCTAATGTAACACACACCCATAGAAGGCGCACCACCCCGTGATGTTTTTCTCACTCCTACTAGTGAATCTAATGTAACACACACCCATACAATGCGCACCACCCCGTGATGTTTTTCTCACTCCTACTAGTGAATCTAATGTAACACACACCCATACAATGCGCACCACTCCGTGATGTTTTTCTCACTCCTACCTGTGAATCTAATGTAACACACACCCATAATGCGCACCACTCCGTGATGTTTTTCTCACTCCACTAGTGAATGTAATGTAACACACACCCATACAATGCGCACCACCCCGTGATGTTTTTCTCACTCCTACTAGTGAATGTAATGTAACACACACCCATACAAGGCGCACCACCCCGTGATGTTTTTCTCACTCCTACTAGTGAATGTAATGTAACACACACCCATACAATGCGCACCACCCCGTGATGTTTTTCTCACTCCTACTAGTGAATGTAATGTAACACACACCCATACAAGGCGCACCACCCCGTGATGTTTTTCTCACTCCTACTAGTGAATGTAATGTAACACACACCCATACAAGGCGCACCACCCCGTGATGTTTTTCTCACTCCTACTAGTGAATGTAATGTAACACACACGCATACAAGGCGCACCACCCCGTGATGTTTTTCTCACTCCTACTAGTGAATGTAATGTAACACACACCCATACAAGGCGCACCACCCCGTGATGTTTTTCTCACTCCTACTAGTGAATGTAATGTAACACACACCCATACAAGGCGCACCACCCCATGATGTTTTTCTCACTCCTACTAGTGAATCTAATGTAAAACACACCCATACAATGCGCACCACCCCGTGATGTTTTTCTCACTCCTACTAGTGAATGTAATGTAACACACACCCATACAAGGTGCACCACCCCGTGATGTTTTTCTCACTCCTACTAGTGAATGTAATGTAACACACACCCATACAATGCGCACCACCCCGTGATGTTTTTCTCACTCCTACTAGTGAATGTAATGTAACACACACCCATACAAGGCGCACCACCCCGTGATGTTTTTCTCACTCCTACTAGTGAATGTAATGTAACACACACCCATACAAGGCGCACCACCCCGTGATGTTTTTCTCACTCCTTCTAGTGAATGTAATGTAACACACACCCATACAATGCGCACCACCCCGTGATGTTTTTCTCACTCCTACTAGTGAAAGTAATGTAACACACACCCATACAATGCGCACCACCCCGTGATGATTTTCTCACTGCCACTAGTGAATGTAATGTAACACACACCCATACAAGGCGCACCACCCCGTGATGTTTTTCTCACTCCTACTAGTGAATCTAATGTAACACACACCCATAGAAGGCGCACCACCCCGTGATGTTTTTCTCACTCCTACTAGTGAATCTAATGTAACACACACCCATACAATGCGCACCACCCCGTGATGTTTTTCTCACTCCTACCTGTGAATCTAATGTAACACACACCCATACAATGCGCACCACTCCGTGATGTTTTTCTCACTCCTACCTGTGAATCTAATGTAACACACACCCATACAATGCGCACCACCCCGTGATGTTTTTCTCACTCCACTAGTGAATGTAATGTAACACACACCCATACAATGCGCACCACCCCGTGATGTTTTTCTCACTCCTACTAGTGAATGTAATGTAACACACACCCATACAAGGCGCACCACCCCGTGATGTTTTTCTCACTCCTACTAGTGAATGTAATGTAACACACACCCATACAATGCGCACCACCCCGTGATGTTTTTCTCACTCCTACTAGTGAATGTAATGTAACACACACCCATACAAGGCGCACCACCCCGTGATGTTTTTCTCACTCCTACTAGTGAATGTAATGTAACACACACCCATACAAGGCGCACCACCCCGTGATGTTTTTCTCACTCCTACTAGTGAATGTAATGTAACACACACCCATACAAGGCGCACCACCCCGTGATGTTTTTCTCACTCCTACTAGTGAATGTAATGTAACACACACCCATACAAGGCGCACCACCCCGTGATGTTTTTCTCACTCCTACTAGTGAATGTAATGTAACACACACCCATACAAGGCGCACCACCCCGTGATGTTTTTCTCACTCCTACTAGTGAATCTAATGTAACACACACCCATACAAGGCGCACCACCCCGTGATGTTTTTCTCACTCCTACTAGTGAATCTAATGTAACACACAGCCCTACAAGGCGCACCACCCCGTGATGTTTTTCTCACTGCTATTAGTGAATCTAACGTAACACACACCCATACAAAGCGCACCACCCCGTGATGTTTTTCTCATTCCTACTAGTGAATCTAACGTAACACACACCCATACTATGTGCACCACCCCGTGATGTTTTTCTCACTCCTACTAGTGAATCTAATGTAACACACACCCATACAATGCGCACCACCGCGTGATGTTTTTCTCACTCCTGCTAGTGAATCTAATGTAACACACACCCATACAATGCGCACCACCCTGTGAGGTTTTTCTCACTCCTGCTAGTGAATCTAATGTAACACACACCCATACAATGCGCACCACCCCGTGATGTTTTTCTCAGTGCTACTAGTGAATCTAATGTAACACACACCCATACAATGCGCACCACCCCGTGATGTTTTTCTCACTGCTACTAGTGAATCTAATGTAACACACACCCATACAATGCGCACCACCCCGTGATGTTTTTCTCACTGCTACTAGTGAATCTAATGTAACACACACCCATACAATGCGCACCACCCCATGATGTTTTTCTCACCCCTGCTAGTGAATCTAATGTAACACACACCCATACAATGCGCACCACCCCGTGATGTTTTTCTCACTCCTGCTAGTGAATGTAATGTAACACACACCCATACAAGGCGCACCACCCGGTGATGTTTTTCTCACTCCTACTAGTGAATGTAATGTAACACACACCCATACAAGGCGCACCACCCCGTGATGTTTTTCTCACTTCTACTAGTGAATGTAATGTAACACACACCCATACAAGGCGCACCACCCCGTGATGTTTTTCTCACTCCTACTAGTGAATTTAATGTAACACACACCCATACAAGGCGCACCACCCCGTGATGTTTTTCTCACTCCCACTAGTGAATGTAATGTAACACACACCCATACAAGGCGAACCACCCCGTGATGTTTTTCTCACTCGTACTAGTGAATGTAATGTAACACACAGCCATACAAGGCGCACCACCCCGTGATGTTTTTCTCACTCCTACTAGTGAATCTAATGTAACACACACCCATACAATGCGAACCACCCCGTGATGTTTTTCTCACTCCTACTAGTGAATCTAATGTAACACACACCCATACAATGCGCACCACCCCGTGATGTTTTTCTCACTCCTACTAGTGAATGTAATGTAACACACACCCATACAAGGCGCACCACCCCGTGATGTTTTTCTCACTCCTACTAGTGAATGTAATGTAACACACACCCATACAATGCGCACCACCCCGTGATGTTTTTCTCAGTGCTACTAGTGAATCTAATGTAACACACACCCATACAATGCGCACCACATCGTGATGTTTTTCTCACTGCTACTAGTGAATCTAATGTAACACACACCCATACAATGCGCACCACCCCGTGATGTTTTTCTCACTGCTACTAGTGAATCTAATGTAACACACACCCATACAATGCGCACCACCCCGTGATGTTTTTCTCACCCCTGCTAGTGAATCTAATGTAACACACACGCATACAATGCGCACCACCCCGTGATGTTTTTCTCACTCCTGCTAGTGAATGTAATGTAACACACACCCATACAAGGCGCACCACCCCGTGATGTTTTTCTCACCCCTGCTAGTGAATGTAATGTAACACACACCCATAAAAGGCGCACCACCCCGTGATGTTTTTCTCACCCCTACTAGTGAATGTAATGTAACACACACCCATACAATGCGCACCACCCCGTGATGTTTTTCTCACCCCTACTAGTGAATGTAATGTAACACACACCCATACAAGGCGCACCACCCCGTGATGTTTTTCTCAGTTCTACTAGTGAATGTAAGGTAACACACACCCATACAAGGCGCACCACCCCGTGATGTTTTTCTCACTCCTACTAGTGAATCTAATGTAACACACACCCATACAAGGCGCACCACCCCGTGATGTTTTTCTCACTCCTACTAGTGAATGTAATGTAACACACACCCATACAAGGCGAACCACCCCGTGATGTTTTTCTCACTCGTACTAGTGAATGTAATGTAACGCACAGCCATACAAGGCGCACCACCCCGTGATGTTTTTCTCACTCCTACTAGTGAATCTAATGTAAAACACACCCATACAATGCGCACAACCGCGTGATGTTTGTCTCACTCCCACTAGTGAATCTAATGTAACACACACCCATACAATGCGCACCACCCCGTGATGTTTTTCTCACTCCCACTAGTGAATCTAATGTAACACACACCCATACAATGCGCACCACCCCGTGATGTTTTTCTCACTCCCACTAGTGAATCTAATTTAACACACACCCATACATTGCGCACCACCCCGTGATGTTTTTCTCACTCCCACTAGTGAATCTAATTTAACACACACCCATACAATGCGCACCACCCCGTGATGCTTTTCTCACTCCCACTAGTGAATCTAATGTAACACACACCCATACAATGCGAACCACCCCGTGATGTTTTTCTCACTCCCACTAGTGAATCTAATGTAACACACACCCATACAATGCGCACCACCCCGTGATGTTTTTCTCACTCCCACTAGTGAATCTAATGTAACACACACACATGCAATGCGCACCACCCCGTGATGTTTTTCTCACTCCCACTAGTGAATGTAATGTAACACACACCCATGCAATGCGCACCACCCCGTGATGTTTTTCTCACTCCTACTAGTGAATGTAATGTAACACACACCCATGCAATGCGCACCACCCCGTGATGTTTTTCTCACTGCTACTAGTGAATCTAATGTAACACACACCCATACAATGCGCACCACCCCGTGATGATTTTCTCACTGATACTAGTGAATGTAATGTAACACACACCCATACAATGCGCACCACCCCGTGATGTTTTTCTCACTGCTACTAGTGAATGTAATGTAACGCACACCCATACAATGCGCACCACCCCGTGATGTTTTTCTCACTGCTACTAGTGAATGTAATGTAACGCACACCCATACAATGCGCACCACCCCGTGATGTTTTTCTCACTGCTACTAGTGAATCTAATGTAACACACACCCATACAATGCGCACCACCCCGTGATGTTTTTCTCACTCCTACTAGTGAATCTAATGTAACACACACCCATACAATGCGCACCACCCCGTGATGTTTTTCTCACTGCTACTAGTGAATGTAATGTAAAACACACCCATACAATGCGCACCACCCCGTGATGTTTATCTCACTCCTACTAGAGAATGTAATGTAACACACACCCATACAATGCGCACCACCCCGTGATGTTTTTCTCTCTCCTACTAGTGTATGTATTGTAACACACACCCATACAATGCGCACCACCCCGTGATGTTTTTCTCACTCCTACTAGTGAATGTAATGTAACACACACCCATACAATGCGCACCACCCCGTGATGTTTTTCTCACTTCTACTAGTGAATCTAATGTAACACACACCCATACAATGCGCACCACCCCGGGATGTTTTTCTCACTGCTACTAGTGAATCTAATGTAACACACACCCATACAATGCGCACCACCCCGTGATGTTTTTCTCACTGCTACTAGTGAATCTAATGTAACACACACCCATACAATGCGCACCACCCCGTGATGTTTTTCTCTCTGCTACTAGTGAATGTAATGTAAAACACACCCATACAATGCGCACCACCCCGTGATGTTTATCTCACTCCTACTAGTGAATGTAATGTAACACACACCCATACAATGCGCACCACCCCGTGATGTTTTTCTCTCTCCTACTAGTGTATGTATTGTAACACACACCCATACAATGCGCACCACCCCGTGATGTTTTTCTCACTCCTACTAGTGAATGTAATGTAACACACACCCATACAATGCGCACCACCCCGTGATGTTTTTCTCACTCCTACTAGTGAATCTAATTTAACACACACCCATACAATGCGCACCACCCCGTGATGTTTTTCTCACTGCTACTAGTGAATCTAATGTAACACACACCCATACAATGCGCACCACCCCGTGATGTTTTTCTCACTGCTACTAGTGAATCTAATGTAACACACACCCATACAATGCGCACCACCCCGTGATATTTTTCTCACTCCTACTTGTCAATCTAATGTAACACACACCCATACAATGCGCACTACCCCGTGATGTTTTTCTCATTCCTACTTGTTAATGTAATGTAACACACTCCCATACAATGCGCACCACCCCGTGATGTTTTTCTCACTCCTACTAGTGAATGTAATGTAACACACACCCATACAATGCGCACCACCCCGTGATGTTTTTCTCACTCCTTCTAGTGAATGTAATGTAACACACACCCATACAATGCGCACCACCCCGTGATGTTTTTCTCACTCCTACTAGTGAAAGTAATGTAACACACACCCATACAATGCGCACCACCCCGTGATGATTTTCTCACTCCTACTAGTGAATGTAATGTAACACACACCCATACAAGGCGCACCACCCCGTGATGTTTTTCTCACTCCTACTAGTGAATCTAATGTAACACACACCCATACAAGGCGCACCACCCCGTGATGTTTTTCTCACTCCTACTAGTGAATCTAATGTAACACACACCCATACAATGCGCACCACCCCGTGATGTTTTTCTCACTCCTACTAGTGAATGTAATGTAACACACACCCATACAATGCGCACCACCCCGTGATGTTTTCCTCACTCCACTAGTGAATGTAATGTAACACACACCCATACAATGCACACCACCCCGTGATGTTTTTCTCACTCCTACTAGTGAATGTAATGTAACACACACCCATACAAGGCGCACCACCCCGTGATGTTTTTCTCACTCCTACTAGTGAATGTAATATAACACACACCCATACAATGCGCACCACCCCGTGATGTTTTTCTCACTCCTACTAGTGAATGTAATGTAACACACACCCATACAAGGCGCACCACCCCGTGATGTTTTTCTCACTCCTACTAGTGAATGTAATGTAACACACACCCATACAAGGCGGACCACCCCGTGATGTTTTTCTCACTCCTACTAGTGAATGTAATGTAACACACACCCATACAAGGCGCACCACCCCGTGATGTATTTCTCACTCCTAATAGTGAATGTAATGTAACACACACCCATACAAGGCGCACCACCCCGTGATGTTTTTCTCACTCCTACTAGTGAATGTAATGTAACACACACCCATACAAGGCGCAACACCCCGTGATGTTTTTCTCACTCCTACTAGTGAATCTAATGTAACACACACCCATACAAGGCGCACCACCCCGTGATGTTTTTCTCACTCGTACTAGTGAATCTAATGTAACACACAGCCCTACAAGGCGCACCACCCCGTGATGTTTTTCTCACTCCCACTAGTGAATCTAATGTAACACACACCCATACAATGCGCACCACCCCGTGATGTTTTTCTCACTCCCACTAGTGAATCTAATGTAACACACACCCATACAATGCGCACCACCCCGTGATGTTTTTCTCACTCCCACTAGTGAATCTAATTTAACACACACCCATACAATGCGCACCACCCCGTGATGTTTTTCTCACTCCCACTAGTGAATCTAATGTAACACACACCCATACAATGCGAACCACCCCGTGATGTTTTTCTCACTCCCACTAGTGAATCTAATGTAACACACACCCATACAATGCGCACCACCCCGTGATGTTTTTCTCACTCCCACTAGTGAATCTAATGTAACACACACACATACAATGCGCACCACCCCGTGATGTTTTTCTCACTCCTACTAGTGAATCTAATGTAACACACACCCATACAATGCGCACCACCCCGTGATGTTTTTCTCACTGCTACTAGTGAATGTAATGTAAAACACACCCATACAATGCGCACCACCCCGTGATGTTTATCTCACTCCTACTAGAGAATGTAATGTAACACACACCCATACAATGCGCACCACCCCGTGATGTTTTTCTCTCTCCTACTAGTGTATGTATTGTAACACACACCCATACAATGCGCACCACCCCGTGATGTTTTTCTCACTCCTACTAGTGAATGTAATGTAACACACACCCATACAATGCGCACCACCCCGTGATGTTTTTCTCACTCCTACTAGTGAATGTAATGTAACACACACCCATACAATGCGCACCACCCCGGGATGTTTTTCTCACTGCTACTAGTGAATCTAATGTAACACACACCCATACAATGCGCACCACCCCGTGATGTTTTTCTCACTGCTACTAGTGAATCTAATGTAACACACACCCATACAATGCGCACCACCCCGTGATGTTTTTCTCACTGCTACTAGTGAATGTAATGTAAAACACACCCATACAATGCGCACCACCCCGTGATGTTTATCTCACTCCTACTAGTGAATGTAATGTAACACACACCCATACAATGCGCACCACCCCGTGATGTTTTTCTCTCTCCTACTAGTGTATGTATTGTAACACACACCCATACAATGCGCACCACCCCGTGATGTTTTTCTCACTCCTACTAGTGAATGTAATGTAACACACACCCATACAATGCGCACCACCCCGTGATGTTTTTCTCACTCCTACTAGTGAATCTAATTTAACACACACCCATACAATGCGCACCACCCCGTGATGTTTTTCTCACTGCTACTAGTGAATCTAATGTAACACACACCCATACAATGCGCACCACCCCGTGATGTTTTTCTCACTGCTACTAGTGAATCTAATGTAACACACACCCATACAATGCGCACCACCCCGTGATATTTTTCTCACTCCTACTTGTCAATCTAATGTAACACACACCCATACAATGCGCACTACCCCGTGATGTTTTTCTCATTCCTACTTGTTAATGTAATGTAACACACTCCCATACAATGCGCACCACCCCGTGATGTTTTTCTCACTCCTACTAGTGAATGTAATGTAACACACACCCATACAATGCACACCACCCCGTGATGTTTTTCTCACTCCTACTAGTGAATGTAATGTAACACACACCCATACAAGGCGCACCACCCCGTGATGTTTTTCTCACTCCTACTAGTGAATGTAATATAACACACACCCATACAATGCGCACCACCCCGTGATGTTTTTCTCACTCCTACTAGTGAATGTAATGTAACACACACCCATACAAGGCGCACCACCCCGTGATGTTTTTCTCACTCCTACTAGTGAATGTAATGTAACACACACCCATACAAGGCGGACCACCCCGTGATGTTTTTCTCACTCCTACTAGTGAATGTAATGTAACACACACCCATACAAGGCGCACCACCCCGTGATGTATTTCTCACTCCTAATAGTGAATGTAATGTAACACACACCCATACAAGGCGCACCACCCCGTGATGTTTTTCTCACTCCTACTAGTGAATGTAATGTAACACACACCCATACAAGGCGCACCACCCCGTGATGTTTTTCTCACTCCTACTAGTGAATCTAATGTAACACACACCCATACAAGGCGCACCACCCCGTGATGTTTTTCTCACTCGTACTAGTGAATCTAATGTAACACACAGCCCTACAAGGCGCACCACCCCGTGATGTTTTTCTCACTCCCACTAGTGAATCTAATGTAACACACACCCATACAATGCGCACCACCCCGTGATGTTTTTCTCACTCCCACTAGTGAATCTAATGTAACACACACCCATACAATGCGCACCACCCCGTGATGTTTTTCTCACTCCCACTAGTGAATCTAATTTAACACACACCCATACAATGCGCACCACCCCGTGATGTTTTTCTCACTCCCACTAGTGAATCTAATGTAACACACACCCATACAATGCGAACCACCCCGTGATGTTTTTCTCACTCCCACTAGTGAATCTAATGTAACACACACCCATACAATGCGCACCACCCCGTGATGTTTTTCTCACTCCCACTAGTGAATCTAATGTAACACACACACATACAATGCGCACCACCCCGTGATGTTTTTCTCACTCCCACTAGTGAATGTAATGTAACACACACCCATGCAATGCGCACCACCACGTGATGATTTTCTCACTGCCACTAGTGAATGTAATGTAACACACACCCATGCAATGCGCACCACCCCGTGATGTTTTTCTCACTCCTACTAGTGAATGTAATGTAACACACACCCATACAATGCGCACCACCCCGTGATGATTTTCTCACTGCCACTAGTGAATGTAATGTAACACACACCCATGCAATGCGCACCACCCCGTGATGTTTTTCTCACTCCTACTAGTGAATGTAATGTAACACACACCCATGCAATGCGCACCACCCCGTGATGTTTTTCTCACTGCTACTAGTGAATCTAATGTAACACACACCCATACAATGCGCACCACCCCGTGATGATTTTCTCACTGATACTAGTGAATGTAATGTAACACACACCCATACAATGCGCACCACCCCGTGATGTTTTTCTCACTGCTACTAGTGAATGTAATGTAACGCACACCCATACAATGCGCACCACCCCGTGATGTTTTTCTCACTGCTACTAGTGAATGTAATGTAACGCACACCCATACAATGCGCACCACCCCGTGATGTTTTTCTCACTGCTACTAGTGAATCTAATGTAAGACACACCCATACAATGCGCACCACCCCGTGATGTTTTTCTCACTCCTACTAGTGAATCTAATGTAACACACACCCATACAATGCGCACCACCCCGTGATGTTTTTCTCACTGCTACTATTGAATGTAATGTAAAACACACCCATACAATGCGCACCACCCCGTGATGTTTATCTCACTCCTACTAGAGAATGTAATGTAACACACACCCATACAATGCGCACCACCCCGTGATGTTTTTCTCTCTCCTACTAGTGTATGTATTGTAACACACACCCATACAATGCGCACCACCCCGTGATGTTTTTCTCACTCCTACTAGTGAATGTAATGTAACACACACCCATACAATGCGCACCACCCCGTGATGTTTTTCTCACTCCTACTAGTGAATCTAATGTAACACACACCCATACAATGCGCACCACCCCGGGATGTTTTTCTCACTGCTACTAGTGAATCTAATGTAACACACACCCATACAATGCGCACCACCCCGTGATGTTTTTCTCACTGCTACTAGTGAATCTAATGTAACACACACCCATACAATGCGCACCACGCCGTGATGTTTTTCTCACTGCTACTAGTGAATGTAATGTAAAACACACCCATACAATGCGCACCACCCCGTGATGTTTATCTCACTCCTACTAGTGAATGTAATGTAACACACACCCATACAATGCGCACCACCCCGTGATGTTTTTCTCTCTCCTACTAGTGTATGTATTGTAACACACACCCATACAATGCGCACCACCCCGTGATGTTTTTCTCACTCCTACTAGTGAATGTAATGTAACACACACTCATACAATGCGCACCACCCCGTGATGTTTTTCTCACTCCTACTAGTGAATCTAATTTAACACACACCCATACAATGCGCACCACCCCGTGATGTTTTTCTCACTGCTACTAGTGAATCTAATGTAACACACACCCATACAATGCGCACCACCCCGTGATGTTTTTCTCACTGCTACTAGTGAATCTAATGTAACACACACCCATACAATGCGCACCACCCCGTGATATTTTTCTCACTCCTACTTGTCAATCTAATGTAACACACACCCATACAATGCGCACTACCCCGTGATGTTTTTCTCATTCCTACTTGTTAATGTAATGTAACACACTCCCATACAATGCGCACCACCCCGTGATGTTTTTCTCACTCCTACTAGTGAATGTAATGTAACACACACCCATACAATGCGCACCACCCCGTGATGTTTTTCTCACTCCTTCTAGTGAATGTAATGTAACACACACCCATACAATGCGCACCACCCCGTGATGTTTTTCTCACTCCTACTAGTGAAAGTAATGTAACACACACCCATACAATGCGCACCACCCCGTGATGATTTTCTCACTCCTACTAGTGAATGTAATGTAACACACACCCATACAAGGCGCACCACCCCGTGATGTTTTTCTCACTCCTACTAGTGAATCTAATGTAACACACACCCATACAAGGCGCACCACCCCGTGATGTTTTTCTCACTCCTACTAGTGAATCTAATGTAACACACACCCATACAATGCGCACCACCCCGTGATGTTTTTCTCACTCCTACTAGTGAATGTAATGTAACACACACCCATACAATGCGCACCACCCCGTGATGTTTTCCTCACTCCACTAGTGAATGTAATGTAACACACACCCATACAATGCACACCACCCCGTGATGTTTTTCTCACTCCTACTAGTGAATGTAATGTAACACACACCCATACAAGGCGCACCACCCCGTGATGTTTTTCTCACTCCTACTAGTGAATGTAATATAACACACACCCATACAATGCGCACCACCCCGTGATGTTTTTCTCACTCCTACTAGTGAATGTAATGTAACACACACCCATACAAGGCGCACCACCCCGTGATGTTTTTCTCACTCCTACTAGTGAATGTAATGTAACACACACCCATACAAGGCGGACCACCCCGTGATGTTTTTCTCACTCCTACTAGTGAATGTAATGTAACACACACCCATACAAGGCGCACCACCCCGTGATGTATTTCTCACTCCTAATAGTGAATGTAATGTAACACACACCCATACAAGGCGCACCACCCCGTGATGTTTTTCTCACTCCTACTAGTGAATGTAATGTAACACACACCCATACAAGGCGCACCACCCCGTGATGTTTTTCTCACTCCTACTAGTGAATCTAATGTAACACACACCCATACAAGGCGCACCACCCCGTGATGTTTTTCTCACTCGTACTAGTGAATCTAATGTAACACACAGCCCTACAAGGCGCACCACCCCGTGATGTTTTTCTCACTCCCACTAGTGAATCTAATGTAACACACACCCATACAATGCGCACCACCCCGTGATGTTTTTCTCACTCCCACTAGTGAATCTAATGTAACACACACCCATACAATGCGCACCACCCCGTGATGTTTTTCTCACTCCCACTAGTGAATCTAATTTAACACACACCCATACAATGCGCACCACCCCGTGATGTTTTTCTCACTCCCACTAGTGAATCTAATGTAACACACACCCATACAATGCGAACCACCCCGTGATGTTTTTCTCACTCCCACTAGTGAATCTAATGTAACACACACCCATACAATGCGCACCACCCCGTGATGTTTTTCTCACTCCCACTAGTGAATCTAATGTAACACACACACATACAATGCGCACCACCCCGTGATGTTTTTCTCACTCCCACTAGTGAATGTAATGTAACACACACCCATGCAATGCGCACCACCACGTGATGATTTTCTCACTGCCACTAGTGAATGTAATGTAACACACACCCATGCAGTGCGCACCACCCCGTGATGTTTTTCTCACTCCTACTAGTGAATGTAATGTAACACACACCCATACAATGCGCACCACCCCGTGATGATTTTCTCACTGCCACTAGTGAATGTAATGTAACACACACCCATGCAATGCGCACCACCCCGTGATGTTTTTCTCACTCCTACTAGTGAATGTAATGTAACACACACCCATGCAATGCGCACCACCCCGTGATGTTTTTCTCACTGCTACTAGTGAATCTAATGTAACACACACCCATACAATGCGCACCACCCCGTGATGATTTTCTCACTGATACTAGTGAATGTAATGTAACACACACCCATACAATGCGCACCACCCCGTGATGTTTTTCTCACTGCTACTAGTGAATGTAATGTAACGCACACCCATACAATGCGCACCACCCCGTGATGTTTTTCTCACTGCTACTAGTGAATGTAATGTAACGCACACCCATACAATGCGCACCACCCCGTGATGTTTTTCTCACTGCTACTAGTGAATCTAATGTAAGACACACCCATACAATGCGCACCACCCCGTGATGTTTTTCTCACTCCTACTAGTGAATCTAATGTAACACACACCCATACAATGCGCACCACCCCGTGATGTTTTTCTCACTGCTACTAGTGAATGTAATGTAAAACACACCCATACAATGCGCACCACCCCGTGATGTTTATCTCACTCCTACTAGAGAATGTAATGTAACACACACCCATACAATGCGCACCACCCCGTGATGTTTTTCTCTCTCCTACTAGTGTATGTATTGTAACACACACCCATACAATGCGCACCACCCCGTGATGTTTTTCTCACTCCTACTAGTGAATGTAATGTAACACACACCCATACAATGCGTACCACCCCGTGATGTTTTTCTCACTCCTACTAGTGAATCTAATGTAACACACACCCATACAATGCGCACCACCCCGGGATGTTTTTCTCACTGCTACTAGTGAATCTAATGTAACACACACCCATACAATGCGCACCACCCCGTGATGTTTTTCTCACTGCTACTAGTGAATCTAATGTAACACACACCCATACAATGCGCACCACGCCGTGATGTTTTTCTCACTGCTACTAGTGAATGTAATGTAAAACACACCCATACAATGCGCACCACCCCGTGATGTTTATCTCACTCCTACTAGTGAATGTAATGTAACACACACCCATACAATGCGCACCACCCCGTGATGTTTTTCTCTCTCCTACTAGTGTATGTATTGTAACACACACCCATACAATGCGCACCACCCCGTGATGTTTTTCTCACTCCTACTAGTGAATGTAATGTAACACACACCCATACAATGCGCACCACCCCGTGATGTTTTTCTCACTCCTACTAGTGAATCTAATGTAACACACACCCATACAATGCGCACCACCCCGGGATGTTTTTCTCACTGCTACTAGTGAATCTAATGTAACACACACCCATACAATGCGCACCACCCCGTGATGTTTATCTCACTCCTTCTAGTGAATGTAATGTAACACACACCCATACAATGCGCACCACCCCGTGATGT
Source organism: Cavia porcellus (assembly GCF_034190915.1). Classification (NCBI taxonomy): domain Eukaryota; kingdom Metazoa; phylum Chordata; class Mammalia; order Rodentia; family Caviidae; genus Cavia; species Cavia porcellus. The sequence goes on from NW_026947780.1 coordinate 115,170, forward strand.
TTTTCTCACTCCTACTAGTGAAAGTAATGTAACACACACCCATACAATGCGCACCACCCCGTGATGATTTTCTCACTCCTACTAGTGAATGTAATGTAACACACACCCATACAAGGCGCACCACCCCGTGATGTTTTTCTCACTCCTACTAGTGAATCTAATGTAACACACACCCATACAAGGCGCACCACCCCGTGATGTTTTTCTCACTCCTACTAGTGAATCTAATGTAACACACACCCATACAATGCGCACCACCCCGTGATGTTTTTCTCACTCCTACTAGTGAATGTAATGTAACACACACCCATACAATGCGCACCACCCCGTGATGTTTTCCTCACTCCACTAGTGAATGTAATGTAACACACACCCATACAATGCGCACCACCCCGTGATGTTTTTCTCACTCCTACTAGTGAATGTAATGTAACACACACCCATACAAGGCGCACCACCCCGTGATGTTTTTCTCACTCCTACTAGTGAATGTAATGTAACACACACCCATACAATGCGCACCACCCCGTGATGTTTTTCTCACTCCTACTAGTGAATGTAATGTAACACACACCCATACAAGGCGCACCACCCCGTGATGTTTTTCTCACTCCTACTAGTGAATGTAATGTAACACACACCCATACAAGGCGCACCACCCCGTGATGTTTTTCTCACTCCTACTAGTGAATGTAATGTAACACACACCCATACAAGGCGCACCACCCCGTGATGTATTTCTCACTCCTAATAGTGAATGTAATGTAACACAAACCAATACAAGGCGCACCACCCCGTGATGTTTTTCTCACTCCTACTAGTGAATGTAATGTAACACACACCCATACAAGGCGCACCACCCCGTGATGTTTTTCTCACTCCTACTAGTGAATCTAATGTAACACACACCCATACAAGGCGCACCACCCCGTGATGTTTTTCTCACTCGTACTAGTGAATCTAATGCAACACACACCCATACAATGCGCACCACCCCGTGATGTTTTTCTCACTCCCACTAGTGAATCTAATGTAACACACACCCATACAATGCGCACCACCCCGTGTTGTTTTTCTCACTCCCACTAGTGAATCTAATTTAACACACACCCATACAATGCGCACCACCCCGTGATGTTTTTCTCACTCCCACTAGTGAATCTAATGTAACACACACCCATACAATGCGAACCACCCCGTGATGTTTTTCTCACTCCCACTAGTGAATCTAATGTAACACACACCCATACAATGCGCACCACCCCGTGATGTTTTTCTCACTCCCACTAGTGAATCTAATGTAACACACACACATACAATGTGCACCACCCCGTGATGTTTTTCTCACTCCCACTAGTGAATGTAATGTAACATACACCCATGCAATGCGCACCACCACGTGATGATTTTCTCACTGCCACTAGTGAATGTAATGTAACACACACCCATGCAATGCGCACCACCCCGTGATGTTTTTCTCACTCCTACTAGTGAATGTAATGTAACACACACCCATACAATGCGCACCACCCCGTGATGATTTTCTCACTGCCACTAGTGAATGTAATGTAACACACACCCATGCAATGCGCACCACCCCGTGATGTTTTTCTCACTCCTACTAGTGAATGTAATGTAACACACACCCATGCAATGCGCACCACCCCGTGATGTTTTTCTCACTGCTACTAGTGAATCTAATGTAACACACACCCATACAATGCGTACCACCCCGTGATGATTTTCTCACTGATACTAGTGAATGTAATGTAACACACACCCATACAATGCGCACCACCCCGTGATGTTTTTCTCACTGCTACTAGTGAATGTAATGTAACGCACACCCATACAATGCGCACCACCCCGTGATGTTTTTCTCACTGCTACTAGTGAATGTAATGTAACGCACACCCATACAATGCGCACCACCCCGTGATGTTTTTCTCACTGCTACTAGTGAATCTAATGTAACACACACCCATACAATGCGCACCACCCCGTGATGTTTTTCTCACTCCTACTAGTGAATCTAATGTAACACACACCCATACAATGCGCACCACCCCGTGATGTTTTTCTCACTGCTACTAGTGAATGTAATGTAAAACACACCCATACAATGCGCACCACCCCGTGATGTTTATCTCACTCCTACTAGAGAATGTAATGTAACACACACCCATACAATGCGCACCACCCCGTGATGTTTTTCTCTCTCCTACTAGTGTATGTATTGTAACACACACCCATACAATGCGCACCACCCCGTGATGTTTTTCTCACTCCTACTAGTGAATGTAATGTAACACACACCCATACAATGCGCACCACCCCGTGATGTTTTTCTCACTCCTACTAGTGAATCTAATGTAACACACACCCATACAATGCGCACCACCCCGGGATGTTTTTCTCACTGCTACTAGTGAATCTAATGTAACACACACCCATACAATGCGCACCACCCCGTGATGTTTTTCTCACTGCTACTAGTGAATCTAATGTAACACACACCCATACAATGCGCACCACCCCGTGATGTTTTTCTCACTGCTACTAGTGAATGTAATGTAAAACACACCCATACAATGCGCACCACCCCGTGATGTTTATCTCACTCCTACTAGTGAATGTAATGTAACACACACCCATACAATGCGCACCACCCCGTGATGTTTTTCTCTCTCCTACTAGTGTATGTATTGTAACACACACCCATACAATGCGCACCACCCCGTGATGTTTTTCTCACTCCTACTAGTGAATGTAATGTAACACACACCCATACAATGCGCACCACCCCGTGATGTTTTTCTCACTCCTACTAGTGAATCTAATGTAACACACACCCATACAATGCGCACCACCCCGGGATGTTTTTCTCACTGCTACTAGTGAATCTAATGTAACACACACCCATACAATGCGCACCACCCCGTGATGTTTTTCTCACTGCTACTAGTGAATCTAATGTAACACACACCCATACAATGCGCAACACCCAGTGATATTTTTCTCACTCCTACTTGTCAATCTAATGTAACACACACCCATACAATGCGCACTACCCCGTGATGTTTTTCTCATTCCTACTTGTTAATGTAATGTAACACACTCCCATACAATGCGCACCACCCCGTGATGTTTTTCTCACTCCTACTAGTGAATGTAATGTAACACACACCCATACAACGCGCACCACCCCGTGATGTTTTTCTCACTCCTTCTAGTGAATGTAATGTAACACACACCCATACAATGCGCACCACCCCGTGATGTTTTTCTCACTCCTACTAGTGAAAGTAATGTAACACACACCCATACAATGCGCACCACCCCGTGATGATTTTCTCACTCCTACTAGTGAATGTAATGTAACACACACCCATACAAGGCGCACCACCCCGTGATGTTTTTCTCACTCCTACTAGTGAATCTAATGTAACACACACCCATACAAGGCGCACCACCCCGTGATGTTTTTCTCACTCCTACTAGTGAATCTAATGTAACACACACCCATACAATGCGCACCACCCCGTGATGTTTTTCTCACTCCTACTAGTGAATGTAATGTAACACACACCCATACAATGCGCACCACCCCGTGATGTTTTCCTCACTCCACTAGTGAATGTAATGTAACACACACCCATACAATGCGCACCACCCCGTGATGTTTTTCTCACTCCTACTAGTGAATGTAATGTAACACACACCCATACAAGGCGCACCACCCCGTGATGTTTTTCTCACTCCTACTAGTGAATGTAATGTAACACACACCCATACAATGCGCACCACCCCGTGATGTTTTTCTCACTCCTACTAGTGAATGTAATGTAACACACACCCATACAAGGCGCACCACCCCGTGATGTTTTTCTCACTCCTACTAGTGAATGTAATGTAACACACACCCATACAAGGCGCACCACCCCGTGATGTTTTTCTCACTCCTACTAGTGAATGTAATGTAACACACACCCATACAAGGCGCACCACCCCGTGATGTATTTCTCACTCCTAATAGTGAATGTAATGTAACACACACCCATACAAGGCGCACCACCCCGTGATGTTTTTCTCACTCCTACTAGTGAATGTAATGTAACACACACCCATACAAGGCGCACCACCCCGTGATGTTTTTCTCACTCCTACTAGTGAATCTAATGTAACACACACCCATACAAGGCGCACCACCCCGTGATGTTTTTCTCACTCGTACTAGTGAATCTAATGTAACACACAGCCCTACAAGGCGCACCACCCCGTGATGTTTTTCTCACTCCCACTAGTGAATCTAATGTAACACACACCCATACAATGCGCACCACCCCGTGATGTTTTTCTCACTCCCACTAGTGAATCTAATGTAACACACACCCATACAATGGGCACCACCCCGTGATGTTTTTCTCACTCCCACTAGTGAATCTAATTTAACACACACCCATACAATGCGCACCACCCCGTGATGTTTTTCTCACTCCCACTAGTGAATCTAATGTAACACACACCCATACAATGCGAACCACCCCGTGATGTTTTTCTCACTCCCACTAGTGAATCTAATGTAACACACACCCATACAATGCGCACCACCCCGTGATGTTTTTCTCACTCCCACTAGTGAATCTAATGTAACACACACACATACAATGCGCACCACCCCGTGATGTTTTTCTCACTCCCACTAGTGAATGTAATGTAACACACACCCATGCAATGCGCACCACCACGTGATGATTTTCTCACTGCCACTAGTGAATGTAATGTAACACACACCCATGCAATGCGCACCACCCCGTGATGTTTTTCTCACTCCTACTAGTGAATGTAATGTAACACACACCCATACAATGCGCACCACCCCGTGATGTTTTTCTCACTGCTACTAGTGAATCTAATGTAACACACACCCATACAATGCGCACCACCCCGTGATGTTTTTCTCACTGATACTAGTGAATGTAACACACACCCATACAATGCGCACCACCCCGTGATGTTTTTCTCACTGCTACTAGTGAATGTAATGTAACACACACCCATACAATGCGCACCACCCCGTGATGTTTTTCTCACTGCTACTAGTGAATGTAATGTAACGCACACCCATACAATGCGCACCACCCCGTGATGTTTTTCTCACTGCTACTAGTGAATCTAATGTAACACACACCCATACAATGCGCACCACCCCGTGATGTTTTTCTCACTCCTACTAGTGAATCTAATGTAACACACACCCATACAATGCGCACCACCCCGTGATGTTTTTCTCACTGCTACTAGTGAATGTAATGTAAAACACACCCATACAATGCGCACCACCCCGTGATGTTTATCTAACTCCTACTAGTGAATGTAATGTAACACACACCCATACAATGCGCACCACCCCGTGATGTTTTTCTCTCTCCTACTAGTGTATGTATTGTAACACACACCCATACAATGCGCACCACCCCGTGATGTTTTTCTCACTCCTACTAGTGAATGTAATGTAACACACACGCATACAATGCGCACCACCCCGTGATGTTTTTCTCACTCCTACTAGTGAATGTAATGTAACACACACCCATACAATGCGCACCACCCCGTGATGTTTTTCTCACTCCTACTAGTGAATCTAATGTAACACACACCCATACAATGCGCACCACCCCGGGATGTTTTTCTCACTGCTACTAGTGAATCTAATGTAACACACACCCATACAATGCGCACCACCCCGTGATGTTTTTCTCACTGCTACTAGTGAATCTAATGTAACACACACCCATACAATGCGCACCACCCCGTGATGTTTTTCTCACTGCTACTAGTGAATCTAATGTAACACACACCCATACAATGCGCATCACCCCGTGATATTTTTCTCACTCCTACTTGTCAATCTAATGTAACACACACCCATACAATGCACACTACCCCGTGATGTTTTTCTCATTCCTACTTGTTAATGTAATGTAACACACTCCCATACAATGCGCACCACCCCGTGATGTTTTTCTCACTCCTACTAGTGAATGTAATGTAACACACCCATACAATGCGCACCACCACGTGATGTTTTTCTCACTCCTACTAGTGAATCTAATGTAACACACACCCATACAAGGCGCACCACCACGTGATGTTTTTCTCACTCGTACTAGTGAATCTAATGTAACACACAGCCCTACAAGGCGCACCACCCCGTGATGTTTTTCTCACTCCCACTAGTGAATCTAATGTAACACACACCCATACAATGCGCACCACCCCGTGATGTTTTTCTCACTCCCACTAGTGAATCTAATGTAACACACACCCATACAATGGGCACCACCCCGTGATGTTTTTCTCACTCCCACTAGTGAATCTAATTTAACACACACCCATACAATGCGCACCACCCCGTGATGTTTTTCTCACTCCCACTAGTGAATCTAATGTAACACACACCCATACAATGCGAACCACCCCGTGATGTTTTTCTCACTCCCACTAGTGAATCTAATGTAACACACACCCATACAATGCGCACCACCCCGTGATGTTTTTCTCACTCCCACTAGTGAATCTAATGTAACACACACACATACAATGCGCACCACCCCGTGATGTTTTTCTCACTCCCACTAGTGAATGTAATGTAACACACACCCATGCAATGCGCACCACCACGTGATGATTTTCTCACTGCCACTAGTGAATGTAATGTAACACACACCCATGCAATGCGCACCACCCCGTGATGTTTTTCTCACTCCTACTAGTGAATGTAATGTAACACACACCCATACAATGCGCACCACCCCGTGATGTTTTTCTCACTGCTACTAGTGAATCTAATGTAACACACACCCATACAATGCGCACCACCCCGTGATGTTTTTCTCACTGATACTAGTGAATGTAACACACACCCATACAATGCGCACCACCCCGTGATGTTTTTCTCACTGCTACTAGTGAATGTAATGTAACACACACCCATACAATGCGCACCACCCCGTGATGTTTTTCTCACTGCTACTAGTGAATGTAATGTAACGCACACCCATACAATGCGCACCACCCCGTGATGTTTTTCTCACTGCTACTAGTGAATCTAATGTAACACACACCCATACAATGCGCACCACCCCGTGATGTTTTTCTCACTCCTACTAGTGAATCTAATGTAACACACACCCATACAATGCGCACCACCCCGTGATGTTTTTCTCACTGCTACTAGTGAATGTAATGTAAAACACACCCATACAATGCGCACCACCCCGTGATGTTTATCTAACTCCTACTAGTGAATGTAATGTAACACACACCCATACAATGCGCACCACCCCGTGATGTTTTTCTCTCTCCTACTAGTGTATGTATTGTAACACACACCCATACAATGCGCACCACCCCGTGATGTTTTTCTCACTCCTACTAGTGAATGTAATGTAACACACACGCATACAATGCGCACCACCCCGTGATGTTTTTCTCACTCCTACTAGTGAATGTAATGTAACACACACCCATACAATGCGCACCACCCCGTGATGTTTTTCTCACTCCTACTAGTGAATCTAATGTAACACACACCCATACAATGCGCACCACCCCGGGATGTTTTTCTCACTGCTACTAGTGAATCTAATGTAACACACACCCATACAATGCGCACCACCCCGTGATGTTTTTCTCACTGCTACTAGTGAATCTAATGTAACACACACCCATACAATGCGCACCACCCCGTGATGTTTTTCTCACTGCTACTAGTGAATCTAATGTAACACACACCCATACAATGCGCATCACCCCGTGATATTTTTCTCACTCCTACTTGTCAATCTAATGTAACACACACCCATACAATGCACACTACCCCGTGATGTTTTTCTCATTCCTACTTGTTAATGTAATGTAACACACTCCCATACAATGCGCACCACCCCGTGATGTTTTTCTCACTCCTACTAGTGAATGTAATGTAACACACCCATACAATGCGCACCACCACGTGATGTTTTTCTCACTCCTTCTAGTGAATGTAATGTAACACACACCCATACAATGCGCACCACCCCGTGATGTTTTTCTCACTCCTACTAGTGAAAGTAATGTAACACACACCCATACAATGCGCACCACCCCGTGATGATTTTCTCACTCCTACTAGTGAATGTAATGTAACACACACCCATACAAGGCGCACCACCCCGTGATGTTTTTCTCACTCCTACTAGTGAATGTAATGTAACACACACCCATACAAGGCGCACCACCCCGTGATGTTTTTCTCACTCCTACTAGTGAATCTAATGTAACACACACCCATACAAGGCGCACCACCCCGTGATGTTTTTCTCACTCGTACTAGTGAATCTAATGTAACACACAGCCCTACAAGGCGCACCACCCCGTGATGTTTTTCTCACTGCTACTAGTGAATCTAACGTAACACACACCCATACAACGCGCACCACCCCGTGATGTTTTTCTCTTTCCTACTAGTGAATCTAACGTAACACACACCCATACTATGTGCACCACCCCGTGATGTTTTTCTCACTCCTACTAGTGAATCTAATGTAACACACACCCATACAATGCGCACCACCGCGTGATGTTTTTCTCACTGCTACTAGTGAATCTAATGTAACACACACCCATACAATGCGCACCACCCCGTGATGTTTTTCTCACTCCTGCTAGTGAATCTAATGTAACACACACCCATACAATGCGCACCACCCCGTGATGTTTTTCTCAGTGCTACTAGTGAATCTAATGTAACACACACCCATACAATGCGCACCACCCCGTGATGTTTTTCTCACTCCCACTAGTGAATCTAATGTAACACACACCCATACAATGGGCACCACCCCGTGATGTTTTTCTCACTCCCACTAGTGAATCTAATTTAACACACACCCATACAATGCGCACCACCCCGTGATGTTTTTCTCACTCCCACTAGTGAATCTAATGTAACACACACCCATACAATGCGAACCACCCCGTGATGTTTTTCTCACTCCCACTAGTGAATCTAATGTAACACACACCCATACAATGCGCACCACCCCGTGATGTTTTTCTCACTCCCACTAGTGAATCTAATGTAACACACACACATACAATGCGCACCACCCCGTGATGTTTTTCTCACTCCCACTAGTGAATGTAATGTAACACACACCCATGCAATGCGCACCACCACGTGATGATTTTCTCACTGCCACTAGTGAATGTAATGTAACACACACCCATGCAATGCGCACCACCCCGTGATGTTTTTCTCACTCCTACTAGTGAATGTAATGTAACACACACCCATACAATGCGCACCACCCCGTGATGTTTTTCTCACTGCTACTAGTGAATCTAATGTAACACACACCCATACAATGCGCACCACCCCGTGATGTTTTTCTCACTGATACTAGTGAATGTAACACACACCCATACAATGCGCACCACCCCGTGATGTTTTTCTCACTGCTACTAGTGAATGTAATGTAACACACACCCATACAATGCGCACCACCCCGTGATGTTTTTCTCACTGCTACTAGTGAATGTAATGTAACGCACACCCATACAATGCGCACCACCCCGTGATGTTTTTCTCACTGCTACTAGTGAATCTAATGTAACACACACCCATACAATGCGCACCACCCCGTGATGTTTTTCTCACTCCTACTAGTGAATCTAATGTAACACACACCCATACAATGCGCACCACCCCGTGATGTTTTTCTCACTGCTACTAGTGAATGTAATGTAAAACACACCCATACAATGCGCACCACCCCGTGATGTTTATCTAACTCCTACTAGTGAATGTAATGTAACACACACCCATACAATGCGCACCACCCCGTGATGTTTTTCTCTCTCCTACTAGTGTATGTATTGTAACACACACCCATACAATGCGCACCACCCCGTGATGTTTTTCTCACTCCTACTAGTGAATGTAATGTAACACACACGCATACAATGCGCACCACCCCGTGATGTTTTTCTCACTCCTACTAGTGAATGTAATGTAACACACACCCATACAATGCGCACCACCCCGTGATGTTTTTCTCACTCCTACTAGTGAATCTAATGTAACACACACCCATACAATGCGCACCACCCCGGGATGTTTTTCTCACTGCTACTAGTGAATCTAATGTAACACACACCCATACAATGCGCACCACCCCGTGATGTTTTTCTCACTGCTACTAGTGAATCTAATGTAACACACACCCATACAATGCGCACCACCCCGTGATGTTTTTCTCACTGCTACTAGTGAATCTAATGTAACACACACCCATACAATGCGCATCACCCCGTGATATTTTTCTCACTCCTACTTGTCAATCTAATGTAACACACACCCATACAATGCACACTACCCCGTGATGTTTTTCTCATTCCTACTTGTTAATGTAATGTAACACACTCCCATACAATGCGCACCACCCCGTGATGTTTTTCTCACTCCTACTAGTGAATGTAATGTAACACACCCATACAATGCGCACCACCACGTGATGTTTTTCTCACTCCTACTAGTGAATCTAATGTAACACACACCCATACAAGGCGCACCACCACGTGATGTTTTTCTCACTCGTACTAGTGAATCTAATGTAACACACAGCCCTACAAGGCGCACCACCCCGTGATGTTTTTCTCACTCCCACTAGTGAATCTAATGTAACACACACCCATACAATGCGCACCACCCCGTGATGTTTTTCTCACTCCCACTAGTGAATCTAATGTAACACACACCCATACAATGGGCACCACCCCGTGATGTTTTTCTCACTCCCACTAGTGAATCTAATTTAACACACACCCATACAATGCGCACCACCCCGTGATGTTTTTCTCACTCCCACTAGTGAATCTAATGTAACACACACCCATACAATGCGAACCACCCCGTGATGTTTTTCTCACTCCCACTAGTGAATCTAATGTAACACACACCCATACAATGCGCACCACCCCGTGATGTTTTTCTCACTCCCACTAGTGAATCTAATGTAACACACACACATACAATGCGCACCACCCCGTGATGTTTTTCTCACTCCCACTAGTGAATGTAATGTAACACACACCCATGCAATGCGCACCACCACGTGATGATTTTCTCACTGCCACTAGTGAATGTAATGTAACACACACCCATGCAATGCGCACCACCCCGTGATGTTTTTCTCACTCCTACTAGTGAATGTAATGTAACACACACCCATACAATGCGCACCACCCCGTGATGTTTTTCTCACTGCTACTAGTGAATCTAATGTAACACACACCCATACAATGCGCACCACCCCGTGATGTTTTTCTCACTGATACTAGTGAATGTAACACACACCCATACAATGCGCACCACCCCGTGATGTTTTTCTCACTGCTACTAGTGAATGTAATGTAACACACACCCATACAATGCGCACCACCCCGTGATGTTTTTCTCACTGCTACTAGTGAATGTAATGTAACGCACACCCATACAATGCGCACCACCCCGTGATGTTTTTCTCACTGCTACTAGTGAATCTAATGTAACACACACCCATACAATGCGCACCACCCCGTGATGTTTTTCTCACTCCTACTAGTGAATCTAATGTAACACACACCCATACAATGCGCACCACCCCGTGATGTTTTTCTCACTGCTACTAGTGAATGTAATGTAAAACACACCCATACAATGCGCACCACCCCGTGATGTTTATCTAACTCCTACTAGTGAATGTAATGTAACACACACCCATACAATGCGCACCACCCCGTGATGTTTTTCTCTCTCCTACTAGTGTATGTATTGTAACACACACCCATACAATGCGCACCACCCCGTGATGTTTTTCTCACTCCTACTAGTGAATGTAATGTAACACACACGCATACAATGCGCACCACCCCGTGATGTTTTTCTCACTCCTACTAGTGAATGTAATGTAACACACACCCATACAATGCGCACCACCCCGTGATGTTTTTCTCACTCCTACTAGTGAATCTAATGTAACACACACCCATACAATGCGCACCACCCCGGGATGTTTTTCTCACTGCTACTAGTGAATCTAATGTAACACACACCCATACAATGCGCACCACCCCGTGATGTTTTTCTCACTGCTACTAGTGAATCTAATGTAACACACACCCATACAATGCGCACCACCCCGTGATGTTTTTCTCACTGCTACTAGTGAATCTAATGTAACACACACCCATACAATGCGCATCACCCCGTGATATTTTTCTCACTCCTACTTGTCAATCTAATGTAACACACACCCATACAATGCACACTACCCCGTGATGTTTTTCTCATTCCTACTTGTTAATGTAATGTAACACACTCCCATACAATGCGCACCACCCCGTGATGTTTTTCTCACTCCTACTAGTGAATGTAATGTAACACACCCATACAATGCGCACCACCACGTGATGTTTTTCTCACTCCTTCTAGTGAATGTAATGTAACACACACCCATACAATGCGCACCACCCCGTGATGTTTTTCTCACTCCTACTAGTGAAAGTAATGTAACACACACCCATACAATGCGCACCACCCGTGATGATTTTCTCACTCCTACTAGTGAATGTAATGTAACACACACCCATACAAGGCGCACCACCCCGTGATGTTTTTCTCACTCCTACTAGTGAATGTAATGTAACACACACCCATACAAGGCGCACCACCCCGTGATGTTTTTCTCACTCCTACTAGTGAATCTAATGTAACACACACCCATACAAGGCGCACCACCCCGTGATGTTTTTCTCACTCGTACTAGTGAATCTAATGTAACACACAGCCCTACAAGGCGCACCACCCCGTGATGTTTTTCTCACTGCTACTAGTGAATCTAACGTAACACACACCCATACAACGCGCACCACCCCGTGATGTTTTTCTCTTTCCTACTAGTGAATCTAACGTAACACACACCCATACTATGTGCACCACCCCGTGATGTTTTTCTCACTCCTACTAGTGAATCTAATGTAACACACACCCATACAATGCGCACCACCGCGTGATGTTTTTCTCACTGCTACTAGTGAATCTAATGTAACACACACCCATACAATGCGCACCACCCCGTGATGTTTTTCTCACTCCTGCTAGTGAATCTAATGTAACACACACCCATACAATGCGCACCACCCCGTGATGTTTTTCTCAGTGCTACTAGTGAATCTAATGTAACACACACCCATACAATGCGCACCACCCCGTGATGTTTTTCTCACTGCTACTAGTGAATCTAATGTAACACACACCCATACAATGCGCACCACCCCGAGATGTTTTTCTCACTGCTACTAGTGAATCTAATGTAACACACACCCATGCAATGCGCACCACCCCGTGATGTTTTTATCACTGCTACTAGTGAATCTAATGTAACACACACCCATACAATGCGCACCACCCCATGATGTTTTTCTCACTCCTACTATTGAATGTAATGTAACACACACCCATACAATGCACACCACCCCGTGATGTTTTTCTCACTCCTACTAGTGAATGTAATGTAACACACACCAATACAATGCGCACCACCCCGTGATGTTTTTCTCACTCCTACTAGTGAATGTAATGTACCACACACCCATACAATGCGCACCACCCCGTGATGTTTTTCTCACTCCTACTAGTGAATGTAATGTAACACACACCCATACAATGCGCACCACCCCGTGATGTTTTTCTCACTCCTACTAGTGAATCTGATGTAACACACACCCATACAATGCGCACCACCCCGTGATGTTTTTCTCACTCCTACTAGTGAATCTGATGTAACACACACCCATACAATGCGCACCACCCCGTGATGTTTTTCCCACTCCTACTAGTGAATCTGATGTAACACACACCCATACAATGCGCACCACCCCGTGATGTTTTTCTCACTCCTACTAGTGAATCTGAGGTAACACACACCCATACAATGCGCACCACCCCGTGATGTTCTTCTCACTCCTACTAGTGAATCTGATGTAACACACACCCATACAATAGGCACCACCCCGTGATGTTTTTCTCACTCCTACTAGTGAATCTGATGTAACACACACCCATACAATGCGCACCACCCCGTGATGTTTTTCTCACTCCTACTAGTGAATGTGATGTAACACACACCCATACAATGCGCACCACCCCATGATGTTTTTCTCACTCCTACTAGTGAATCTGATGTAACACACACCCATACAATGCGCACCACCCCGTTATGTTTTTCTCACTCCTGCTAGTGAATCTGATGTAACACACACCCATACAATGTGCACCACCCCATGACGTTTTTCTCACTCCTGCTAGTGAATCTGATGTAACACACACGCATACAATGCGCACCACCCCGTTATGTTTTTCTCACTCCTGCTAGTGAATCTGATGTAACACACACCCATACAATGCGCACCACCCCGTGACGTTTTTCTCACTCCTGCTAGTGAATGTGATGTAACACACACCCATACAATGCGCACCACCCCGTGACGATTTTCTCACTCCTGGTAGTGAATGTGATGTAACACACACCCATACAATGCGCACCACCCCGTGATGTTTTTCTCACTCCTGCTATTAAATCTAATGTAACACACACCCATACAATGCGCACCACCCCGTGATGTTTTTCTCACTCCCACTAGTGAATCTAATGTAACACACACCCATACAATGCGCACCACCCCGTGATATTTTTCTCACTCCTGTTAGTGAATCTAATGTAACACACACCCATACAATGCGCACCACCCCGTGATGTTTTTCTCACTCCCGCTAGTGAATCTAATGTAACACACACCCATACAATGCGCACCACCCCGTGAGGTTTTTCTCACTCCTACTAGTGAATGTAATGTAACACACACCCATACAAGGTGCACCACCCCGTGATGTTTTTCTCACTCCTACTAGTGAATGTAATGTAACACACACCCATACAATGCGCACCACCCCGTGATGTTTTTCTCACTCCCACTAGTGAATCTAATGTAACACACACACATACAATGCGCACCACCCCGTGATGTTTTTCTCACTCCCACTAGTGAATGTAATGTAACACACACCCATGCAATGCGCACCACCACGTGATGATTTTCTCACTGCTACTAGTGAATGTAATGTAACACACACCCATACAATGCGCACCACCCAGTGATGTTTTTCTCACTCCTACTAGTGAATGTAATGTAACACACACCCATACAATGCGCACCACCCCGTGATGTTTTTCTCACTCCTACTAGTGAATCCAATGTAACACACACCCATACAATGCGCACCACCCCGTGATGTTTTTCTCACTGCTACTAGTGAATCTAATGTAACACACACCCATACAATGCGCACCACCCCGTGATGTTTTTCTCACTGCTACTAGTGAATGTAATGTAACACACACCCATACAATGCGCACCACCCCGTGATGTTTTTCTCACTACTACTAGTGAATCTAATGTAACACACATCCATACAATGCGCACCACCCCGTCATGTTTTTCTCACTGCTACTAGTGAATCTAATGTAACACACACCCATACAATGCGCACCACCCCGTGATGTTTATCTCACTCCTACTAGTGAATGTAATGTAACACACACCCATACAATGCGCACCACCCCGTGATGTTTTTCTCTCTCCTACTAGTGTATGTATTGTAACACACACCCATACAATGCGCACCACCCCGTGATGTTTTTCTCACTCCTACTAGTGAATGTAATGTAACACACACCCATACAATGCGCACCACCCCGTGATGTTTTTCTCACTCCTACTAGTGAATGTAATGTAACACACACCCATACAATGCGCACCACCCCGTGATGTTTTTCTCACTCCTACTAGTGAATGTAATGTAACACACACCCATACAATGCGCACCACCCCGTTATGTTTTTCTCACTCCTACTAGTGAATCTAATGTAACACACACCCATACAATGCGCACCACCCCGTTATGTTTTTCTCACTCCTACTAGTGAATCTAATGTAACACACACCCATACAATGCGCACCACTCCGTGATGTTTTTCTCACTCCTACCTGTGAATCTAATGTAACACACACCCATACAATGCGCACCACCCCGTGATGTTTTTCTCACTGCTACTAGTGAATCTAATGTAACACACACCCATGCAATGCGCACCACCCCGTGATGTTTTTCTCACTGCTACTAGTGAATGTAATGTAACACACACCCATACAATGCGCACCACCCCGTGAAGTTTTTCTCACTCCTACTAGTGAATCTAATGTAACACACACCCATACAATGCGCACCACCCCGTGATGTTTTTCTCACTCCTACTAGTGAATGTAATGTAACACACACCCATACAAGGCGCACCACCCCGTGATGTTTTTCTCACTCCTACTAGTGAATGTAATGTAACACACACCCATACAATGCGCACCACCCCGTGATGTTTTTCTCACTCCTACTAGTGAATGTAATGTAACACACACCCATACAATGCGCACCACCCCGTGATGTTTTTCTCACTCCTACTAGTGAATCTGATGTAACACACACCCATAAAATGCGCACCACCCCGTGATGTTTTTCTCACTCCTACTAGTGAATCTGATGTAACACACACCCATACAATGCGCACCACCCCGTGATGTTTTTCTCACTCCTACTAGTGAATCTGATGTAACACACACCCATACAATGCGCACCACCCCGTGATGTTTTTCTCACTCCTACTAGTGAATCTGATGTAACACACACCCATACAATGCGCACCACCCCATGACGTTTTTCTCACTCCTGCTAGTGAATCTGATGTAACACACACCCATACAATGCGCACCACCCCGTTATGTTTTTTTCACTCCTGCTAGTGAATCTGATGTAACACACACCCATACAATGCGCACCACCCCGTGACGTTTTTCTCACTCCTGCTAGTGAATGTGATGTAACACACACCCATACAATGCGCACCACCCCGTGACGTTTTTCTCACTACTACTAGTGAATCTAATGTAACACACACCCATACAATGCGCACCACCCCGTGATGTTTTTCTCACTCCTGCTAGTGAATCTAATGTAACACACACCCATACAATGCGCACCACCCCGTGATGTTTTTCTCATTCCTGCTAGTGAATCTAATGTAACACACACCCATACAATGCGCACCACCCCGTGATATTTTTCTCACTCCTGCTAGTGAATCTAATGTAACACACACCCATACAATGCGCACCACCCCGTGATGTTTTTCTCACTCCCGCTAGTGAATCTAATGTAACACACACCCATACAATGCGCACCACCCCGTGATGTTTTTCTCACTCCTACTAGTGAATCTGATGTAACACACACCCATACAATGCGCACCACCCCGTGATGTTTTTCTCACTCCTACTAGTGAATCTGATGTAACACACACCCATACAATGCGCACCACCCCGTGATGTTTTTCTCACTACTACTAGTG
This sequence comes from Cavia porcellus, assembly GCF_034190915.1. Lineage (NCBI taxonomy): Eukaryota > Metazoa > Chordata > Mammalia > Rodentia > Caviidae > Cavia > Cavia porcellus. Next base: position 132,713 of record NW_026947780.1, read on the forward strand.
AATCTAATGTAACACACATCCATACAATGCGCACCACCCCGTCATGTTTTTCTCACTGCTACTAGTGAATCTAATGTAACACACACCCATACAATGCGCACCACCCCGTGATGTTTATCTCACTCCTACTAGTGAATGTAATGTAACACACACCCATACAATGCGCACCACCCCGTGATGTTTTTCTCTCTCCTACTAGTGTATGTATTGTAACACACACCCATACAATGCGCACCACCCCGTGATGTTTTTCTCACTCCTACTAGTGAATGTAATGTAACACACACCCATACAATGCGCACCACCCCGTGATGTTTTTCTCACTCCTACTAGTGAATGTAATGTAACACACACCCATACAATGCGCACCACCCCGTGATGTTTTTCTCACTCCTACTAGTGAATGTAATGTAACACACACCCATACAATGCGCACCACCCCGTTATGTTTTTCTCACTCCTACTAGTGAATCTAATGTAACACACACCCATACAATGCGCACCACCCCGTTATGTTTTTCTCACTCCTACTAGTGAATCTAATGTAACACACACCCATACAATGCGCACCACTCCGTGATGTTTTTCTCACTCCTACCTGTGAATCTAATGTAACACACACCCATACAATGCGCACCACCCCGTGATGTTTTTCTCACTGCTACTAGTGAATCTAATGTAACACACACCCATGCAATGCGCACCACCCCGTGATGTTTTTCTCACTGCTACTAGTGAATGTAATGTAACACACACCCATACAATGCGCACCACCCCGTGAAGTTTTTCTCACTCCTACTAGTGAATCTAATGTAACACACACCCATACAATGCGCACCACCCCGTGATGTTTTTCTCACTCCTACTAGTGAATGTAATGTAACACACACCCATACAAGGCGCACCACCCCGTGATGTTTTTCTCACTCCTACTAGTGAATGTAATGTAACACACACCCATACAATGCGCACCACCCCGTGATGTTTTTCTCACTCCTACTAGTGAATGTAATGTAACACACACCCATACAATGCGCACCACCCCGTGATGTTTTTCTCACTCCTACTAGTGAATCTGATGTAACACACACCCATAAAATGCGCACCACCCCGTGATGTTTTTCTCACTCCTACTAGTGAATCTGATGTAACACACACCCATACAATGCGCACCACCCCGTGATGTTTTTCTCACTCCTACTAGTGAATCTGATGTAACACACACCCATACAATGCGCACCACCCCGTGATGTTTTTCTCACTCCTACTAGTGAATCTGATGTAACACACACCCATACAATGCGCACCACCCCATGACGTTTTTCTCACTCCTGCTAGTGAATCTGATGTAACACACACCCATACAATGCGCACCACCCCGTTATGTTTTTCTCACTCCTGCTAGTGAATCTGATGTAACACACACCCATACAATGCGCACCACCCCGTGACGTTTTTCTCACTCCTGCTAGTGAATGTGATGTAACACACACCCATACAATGCGCACCACCCCGTGACGTTTTTCTCACTACTACTAGTGAATCTAATGTAACACACACCCATACAATGCGCACCACCCCGTGATGTTTTTCTCACTCCTGCTAGTGAATCTAATGTAACACACACCCATACAATGCGCACCACCCCGTGATGTTTTTCTCATTCCTGCTAGTGAATCTAATGTAACACACACCCATACAATGCGCACCACCCCGTGATATTTTTCTCACTCCTGCTAGTGAATCTAATGTAACACACACCCATACAATGCGCACCACCCCGTGATGTTTTTCTCACTCCCGCTAGTGAATCTAATGTAACACACACCCATACAATGCGCACCACCCCGTGATGTTTTTCTCACTCCTACTAGTGAATCTGATGTAACACACACCCATACAATGCGCACCACCCCGTGATGTTTTTCTCACTCCTACTAGTGAATCTGATGTAACACACACCCATACAATGCGCACCACCCCGTGATGTTTTTCTCACTCCTACTAGTGAATCTGATGTAACACACACCCATACAATGCGCACCACCCCTTGATGTTTTTCTCACTCCTACTAGTGAATCTGATGTAACACACACCCATACAATGCGCACCACCTCGTGATGTTTTTCTCACTCCTACTAGTGAATCTGATGTAACACACACCCATACAATGCGCACCACCCCGTGATGTTTTTCTCACTCCTACTAGTGAATCTGATGTAACACACACCCATACAATGCGCACCACCCCGTTATGTTTTTCTCACTCCTGCTAGTGAATCTGATGTAACACACACCCATACAATGCGCACCACCCCATGACGTTTTTCTCACTCCTGCTAGTGAATCTGATGTAACACACACCCATACAATGCGCACCACCCCGTTATGTTTTTCTCACTCCTGCTAGTGAATCTGATGTAACACACACCCATACAATGCGCACCACCCCGTGACGTTTTTCTCACTCCTGCTAGTGAATGTGATGTAACACACACCCATACAATGCGCACCACCCCGTGACGTTTTTCTCACTCCTGCTAGTGAATGTGATGTAACACACACCCATACAATGCGCACCACCCCGTGATGTTTTTCTCACTCCTGCTAGTAAATCTAATGTAACACACACCCATACAATGCGCACCACCCGTGATGTTTTTCTCATTCCTGCTAGTGAATCTAATGTAACACACACCCATACAATGCGCACCACCCCGTGATGTTTTTCTCACTCCTGCTAGTGAATCTAATGTAACACACACCCATACAATGCGCACCACCCCGTGATGTTTTTCTCACTCCCGCTAGTGAATCTAATGTAACACACACCCATACAATGCGCACCACCCCGTGAGGTTTTTCTCACTCCCACTAGTGAATCTAATGTAACACACACCCATACAATGCGCACCACCCCGTGATGTTTTTCTCACTGCTACTAGTGAATCTAATGTAACACACACCCATACAATGCGCACCACCCCGTGATGTTTTTCTCACTGCTACTAGTGAATCTAATGTAACACACACCCATACAATGCGCACCACCCCGTGATGTTTTTCTCACTCCCACTAGTGAATGTAATGTAACACACACCCATACAATGCGCACCACCCCGTGATGTTTTTCTCTCTCCCACTAGTGAATGTAATGTAACACACACCCATACAATGCGCACCACCCCGTGATGTTTTCCTCACTCCACTAGTGAATGTAATGTAACACACACCCATACAATGCGCACCACCCCGTGATGTTTTTCTCACTCCTACTAGTGAATGTAATGTAACACACACCCATACAATGCGCACCACCCCGTGATGTTTTCCTCACTCCACTAGTGAATGTAATGTAACACACACCCATACAATGCGCACCACCCCGTGATGTTTTTCTCACTCCAACTAGTGAATGTAATGTAACACACACCCATACAAGGCGCACCACCCGTGATGTTTTTCTCACTCCTACTAGTGAATGTAATGTAACACACACCCATACAATGCGCACCACCCCGTGATGTTTTTCTCACTCCTACTAGTGAATGTAATGTAACACACACCCATACAAGGCGCACCACCCCGTGATGTTTTTCTCACTCCTACTAGTGAATGTAATGTAACACACACCCATACAAGGCGCACCACCCCGTGATGTTTTTCTCACTCCTACTAGTGAATGTAATGTAACACACACCCATACAAGGCGCACCACCCCGTGATGTATTTCTCACTCCTAATAGTGAATGTAATGTAACACACACCCATACAAGGCGCACCACCCCGTGATGTTTTTCTCACTCCTACTAGTGAATGTAATGTAACACACACCCATACAAGGCGCACCACCCCGTGATGTTTTTCTCACTCCTACTAGTGAATCTAATGTAACACACACCCATACAAGGCGCACCACCCCGTGATGTTTTTCTCACTCGTACTAGTGAATCTAATGTAACACACAGCCCTACAAGGCGCACCACCCCGTGATGTTTTTCTCACTCCCACTAGTGAATCTAATGTAACACACACCCATACAATGCGCACCACCCCGTGATGTTTTTCTCACTCCCACTAGTGAATCTAATGTAACACACACCATACAATGGGCACCACCCGTGATGTTTTTCTCACTCCCACTAGTGAATCTAATTTAACACACACCCATACAATGCGCACCACCCCGTGAGGTTTTTCTCACTCCCACTAGTGAATCTAATGTAACACACACCCATACAATGCGAACCACCCCGTGATGTTTTTCTCACTCCCACTAGTGAATCTAATGTAACACACACCCATACAATGCGCACCACCCCGTGATGTTTTTCTCACTCCCACTAGTGAATCTAATGTAACACACACACATACAATGCGCACCACCCCGTGATGTTTTTCTCACTCCCACTAGTGAATGTAATGTAACACACACCCATGCAATGCGCACCACCACGTGATGATTTTCTCACTGCCACTAGTGAATGTAATGTAACACACACCCATGCAATGCGCACCACCCCGTGATGTTTTTCTCACTCCTACTAGTGAATGTAATGTAACACACACCCATACAATGCGCACCACCCCGTGATGTTTTTCTCACTGCTACTAGTGAATCTAATGTAACACACACCCATACAATGCGCACCACCCCGTGATGTTTTTCTCACTGATACTAGTGAATGTAACACACACCCATACAATGCGCACCACCCCGTGATGTTTTTCTCACTGCTACTAGTGAATGTAATGTAACACACACCCATACAATGCGCACCACCCCGTGATGTTTTTCTCACTGCTACTAGTGAATGTAATGTAACGCACATCCATACAATGCGCACCACCCCGTGATGTTTTTCTCACTGCTACTAGTGAATCTAATGTAACACACACCCATACAATGCGCACCACCCCGTGATGTTTTTCTCACTCCTACTAGTGAATCTAATGTAACACACACCCATACAATGCGCACCACCCCGTGATGTTTTTCTCACTGCTACTAGTGAATGTAATGTAAAACACACCCATACAATGCGCACCACCCCGTGATGTTTATCTAACTCCTACTAGTGAATGTAATGTAACACACACCCATACAATGCGCACCACCCCGTGATGTTTTTCTCTCTCCTACTAGTGTATGTATTGTAACACACACCCATACAATGCGCACCACCCCGTGATGTTTTTCTCACTCCTACTAGTGAATGTAATGTAACACACACCCATACAATGCGCACCACCCCGTGATGTTTTTCTCACTCCTACTAGTGAATGTAATGTAACACACACCGATACAATGCGCACCACCCCGTGATGTTTTTCTCACTCCTACTAGTGAATCTAATGTAACACACACCCATACAATGCGCACCACCCCGGGATGTTTTTCTCACTGCTACTAGTGAATCTAATGTAACACACACCCATACAATGCGCACCACCCCGTGATGTTTTTCTCACTGCTACTAGTGAATCTAATGTAACACACACCCATACAATGCGCACCACCCCGTGATGTTTTTCTCACTGCTACTAGTGCATCTAATGTAACACACACCCATACAATGCGCATCACCCCGTGATATTTTTCTCACTCCTACTTGTCAATCTAATGTAACACACACCCATACAATGCACACTACCCCGTGATGTTTTTCTCATTCCTACTTGTTAATGTAATGTAACACACTCCCATACAATGCGCACCACCCCGTGATGGTTTTCTCACTCCTACTAGTGAATGTAATGTAACACACCCATACAATGCGCACCACCACGTGATGTTTTTCTCACTCCTTCTAGTGAATGTAATGTAACACACACCCATACAATGCGCACCACCCCGTGATGTTTTTCTCACTCCTACTAGTGAATGTAATGTAACACACACCCATACAATGCGCACCACCCCGTGATGTTTTTCTCACTCCTACTAGTGAATCTGATGTAACACACACCCATACAATGCGCACCACCCCGTGATGTTTTTCTCACTCCTACTAGTGAATCTGATGTAACACACACCCATACAATGCGCACCACCCCGTGATGTTCTTCTCACTCCTACTAGTGAATCTGATGTAACACACACCCATACAATAGGCACCACCCCGTGATGTTTTTCTCACTCCTACTAGTGAATCTGATGTAACACACACCCATACAATGCGCACCACCCCGTGATGTTTTTCTCACTCCTACTAGTGAATGTGATGTAACACACACCCATACAATGCGCACCACCCCATGATGTTTTTCTCACTCCTACTAGTGAATCTGATGTAACACACACCCATACAATGCGCACCACCCCGTTATGTTTTTCTCACTCCTGCTAGTGAATCTGATGTAACACACACCCATACAATGTGCACCACCCCATGACGTTTTTCTCACTCCTGCTAGTGAATCTGATGTAACACACACCCATACAATGCGCACCACCCCGTTATGTTTTTCTCACTCCTGCTAGTGAATCTGATGTAACACACACCCATACAATGCGCACCACCCCGTGACGTTTTTCTCACTCCTGCTAGTGAATGTGATGTAACACACACCCATACAATGCGCACCACCCCGTGACGATTTTCTCACTCCTGGTAGTGAATGTGATGTAACACACACCCATACAATGCGCACCACCCCGTGATGTTTTTCTCACTCCTGCTATTAAATCTAATGTAACACACACCCATACAATGCGCACCACCCCGTTATGTTTTTCTCACTCCTGCTAGTGAATCTGATGTAACACACACCCATACAATGCGCACCACCCCGTGACGTTTTTCTCACTCCTGCTAGTGAATGTGATGTAACACACACCCATACAATGCGCACCACCCCGTGACGATTTTCTCACTCCTGGTAGTGAATGTGATGTAACACACACCCATACAATGCGCACCACCCCGTGACGATTTTCTCACTCCTGGTAGTGAATGTGATGTAACACACACCCATACAATGCGCACCACCCCGTGATGTTTTTCTCACTCCCACTAGTGAATCTAATGTAACACACACCCATACAATGCGCACCACCCCGTGATATTTTTCTCACTCCTGTTAGTGAATCTAATGTAACACACACCCATACAATGCGCACCACCCCGTGATGTTTTTCTCACTCCCGCTAGTGAATCTAATGTAACACACACCCATACAATGCGCACCACCCCGTGAGGTTTTTCTCACTCCTACTAGTGAATGTAATGTAACACACACCCATACAAGGTGCACCACCCCGTGATGTTTTTCTCACTCCTACTAGTGAATGTAATGTAACACACACCCATACAATGCGCACCACCCCGTGATGTTTTTCTCACTCCCACTAGTGAATCTAATGTAACACACACACATACAATGCGCACCACCCCGTGATGTTTTTCTCACTCCCACTAGTGAATGTAATGTAACACACACCCATGCAATGCGCACCACCCCGTGATGTTTTTCTCACTCCTACTAGTGAATGTAATGTAACACACACCCATACAATGCGCACCACCCCGTGATGTTTTTCTCACTCCTACTAGTGAATCTGATGTAACACACACCCATAAAATGCGCACCACCCCGTGATGTTTTTCTCACTCCTACTAGTGAATCTGATGTAACACACACCCATACAATGCGCACCACCCCGTGATGTTTTTCTCACTCCTACTAGTGAATCTGATGTAACACACACCCATACAATGCGCACCACCCCGTGATGTTTTTCTCACTCCTACTAGTGAATCTGATGTAACACACACCCATACAATGCGCACCACCCCATGACGTTTTTCTCACTCCTGCTAGTGAATCTGATGTAACACACACCCATACAATGCGCACCACCCCGTTATGTTTTTCTCACTCCTGCTAGTGAATCTGATGTAACACACACCCATACAATGCGCACCACCCCGTGACGTTTTTCTCACTCCTGCTAGTGAATGTGATGTAACACACACCCATACAATGCGCACCACCCCGTGACGTTTTTCTCACTACTACTAGTGAATGTAATGTAACACACACCCATACAATGCGCACCACCCCGTGATGTTTTTCTCACTCCTGCTAGTGAATCTAATGTAACACACACCCATACAATGCGCACCACCCCGTGATGTTTTTCTCATTCCTGCTAGTGAATCTAATGTAACACACACCCATACAATGCGCACCACCCCGTGATATTTTTCTCACTCCCGCTAGTGAATCTAATGTAACACACACCCATACAATGCGCACCACCCCGTGATGTTTTTCTCACTCCCGCTAGTGAATCTAATGTAACACACACCCATACAATGCGCACCACCCCGTGATGTTTTTCTCACTCCTACTAGTGAATCTGATGTAACACACACCCATACAATGCGCACCACCCCGTGATGTTTTTCTCACTCCTACTAGTGAATCTGATGTAACACACACCCATACAATGCGCACCACCCCGTGATGTTTTTCTCACTCCTACTAGTGAATCTGATGTAACACACACCCATACAATGCGCACCACCCCTTGATGTTTTTCTCACTCCTACTAGTGAATCTGATGTAACACACACCCATACAATGCGCACCACCTCGTGATGTTTTTCTCACTCCTACTAGTGAATCTGATGTAACACACACCCATACAATGCGCACCACCCCGTGATGTTTTTCTCACTCCTACTAGTGAATCTGATGTAACACACACCCATACAATGCGCACCACCCCGTTATGTTTTTCTCACTCCTGCTAGTGAATCTGATGTAACACACACCCATACAATGCGCACCACCCCATGACGTTTTTCTCACTCCTGCTAGTGAATCTGATGTAACACACACCCATACAATGCGCACCACCCCGTTATGTTTTTCTCACTCCTGCTAGTGAATCTGATGTAACACACACCCATACAATGCGCACCACCCCGTGACGTTTTTCTCACTCCTGCTAGTGAATCTGATGTAACACACACCCATGCAATGCGCACCACCCCGTGACGTTTTTCTCACTACTACTAGTGAATCTAATGTAACACACACCCATACAATGCGCACCACCCCGTGATGTTTTTCTCACTCCTGCTAGTAAATCTAATGTAACACACACCCATACAATGCGCACCACCCCGTGATGTTTTTCTCATTCCTGCTAGTGAATCTAATGTAACACACACCCATACAATGCGCACCACCCCGTGATATTTTTCTCACTCCTGCTAGTGAATCTAATGTAACACACACCCATACAATGCGCACCACCCCGTGATGTTTTTCTCACTCCCGCTAGTGAATCTAATGTAACACACACCCATACAATGTGCACCACCCCGTGAGGTTTTTCTCACTCCCACTAGTGAATCTAATGTAACACACACCCTTACAATGCGCACCACCCCGTGATGTTTTTCTCACTGCTACTAGTGAATCTAATGTAACACACACCCATACAATGCGCACCACCCCGTGATGTTTTTCTCACTGCTACTAGTGAATCTAATGTAACACACACCCATACAATGCGCACCACCCCGTGATGTTTTTCTCACTCCCACTAGTGAATGTAATGTAACACACACCCATACAATGCGCACCACCCCGTGATGTTTTTCTCTCTCCCACTAGTGAATGTAATGTAACACACACCCATACAATGCGCACCACCCCGTGATGTTTTTCTCACTCCTACTAGTGAATGTAATGTAACACACACCCATACAATGCGCACCACCCCGTGATGATTTTCTCACTCCTACTAGTGAAAGTAATGTAACACACACCCATACAATGCGCACCACCCCGTGATGTTTTTCTCAATCCCAATAGTGAATCTAATGTAACACACACCCATACAATGCGCACCACCCCGTGATGTTTTTCTCACTCCCACTAGTGAATCTAATGTAACACACACCCATACAATGCGAACCACCCCGTGATATTTTTCTCACTCCCACTAGTGAATCTAATGTAACACACACCCAAAAAATGCGCACCACCCCGTGATGTTTTTCTCACTCCCACTAGTGAATCTAATGTAACACACACACATACAATGCCCACCACCCCGTGATGTTTTTCTCACTGCCACTAGTGAATGTAATGTAACACACACCCATACAATGCGCACCACCCCGTGATGTTTTTCTCACTCCTACTAGTAAATGTAATGTAACACACACCCATACAATGCGCACCACCCCGTGATGTTTTTCTCACTGCTACTAGTGAATCTAATGTAACACACACCCATACAATGCGCACCACCCCGTGATGTTTTTCTCACTGCTACTAGTGAATCTAATGTAACACACTCCCATACAATGCGCACCACCCCGTGATGTTTTTCTCACTGCTACTAGTGAATCTAATGTAACACACACCCATACAATGCGCACCACCCCGTGATGTTTTTCTCACTGCTACTAGTGAATGTAATGTAACACACACCCATACAATGCGCACCACCCCGTGATGTTTTTCTCACTGCTACTAGTGAATGTAATGTAACACACACCCATACAATGCGCACCACCCCGTGATGTTTTTCCCACTGCTACTAGTGAATGTAATGTAACACACACCCATACAATGCGCACCACCCCGTGATATTTTTCTCACTGGTACTAGTGAATCTAATGTAACACACACCCATACAATGCGCACCACCCCGTGATGTTTTTCTCACTGCTACTAGTGAATGTAATGTAACACACACCCATACAATGCGCACCACCCCGTGATGTTTTTCTCACTGCTACTAGTGTATGTATTGTAACACACACCCATACAATGCGCACCACCCCGTGATGTTTATCTCACTGCTACTAGTGTATGTATTGTAACACACACCCATACAATGCGCACCACCCCGTGATGTTTTTCTCACTCCTACTTGTGAATCTAATGTAACACACACCCATACAAGGCGCACCACCCCGTGATGTTTTTCTCACTCCTACTAGTGAATCTAATGTAACACACACCCATACAAGGCGCACCACCCCGTGATGTTTTTCTCACTTCTACTAGTGAATGTAATGTAACACACACCCATACAAGGCGCACCACCCCGTGTTTTTCTCACTCCTACTAGTGAATGTAATGTAACACACACCCATACAAGGCGCACCACCCCGTGATGTTTTTCTCACTCCTACTAGTGAATGTAATGTAACACACACCCATACAAGGCGCACCACCCCGTGATGTTTTTCTCACTCCTACTAGTGAATGTAATGTAACACACACCCATACAAGGCGCACCACCCCGTGATGTTTTTCTCACTACTACTAGTGAATCTAATGTAACACACACCCATACTAGGCGCACCACCCCGTGATGTTTTTCTCACTCCTACTAGTGAATCTAATGTAACACACACCCATACAAGGCGCACCACACCGTGATGTTTATCTCACTCCTACTAGTGAATCTAATGTAACACACACCCATACAAGGCGCACCACCCGGTGATGTTTTTCTCACTCCTACTAGTGAATCTAATGTAACACACACCCATACAATGCGCACCACCCCGTGATGCTTTTCTCACTCCTACTAGTGAATGTAATGTAACACACACCCATACAATGCGCACCACCCCGTGATGTTTTTCTCACTGCTACTAGTGAATCTAATGTAACACACACCCATACAATGCGCACCACCCCGTGATGTTTTTCTCACTCCTACTAGTGAATGTAATGTAACACACACCCATACAATGCGCACCACCCCGTGATGTTTTTCTCACTCCTACTAGTGAATGTAATGTAACACACACCCATACAATGCGCACCACCCCGTGATGATTTTCTCACTCCTACTAGTGTAAGTAATGTAACACACACCCATACAATGCGCACCACCCCGTGATGTTTTTCTCACTGCTACTAGTGAATGTAATGTAACACACACCCATACAATGCGCACCACCCCGTGATGTTTTTCTCACTCCTACTAGTGAATGTAATGTAACACACACCCATACAATGCGCACCACCCCGTGATGTTTTTCTCACTGCTACTAGTGAATCTAATGTAACACACACCCATACAATGCGCACCACCCCGTGATGTTTTTCTCACTGCTACTAGTGAATGTAATGTAACACACACCCATACAATGCACACCACCCCGTGATGTTTTTCTCACTGCTACTAGTGAATGTAATGTAACACACACCCATACAATGCGCACCACCCCGTGATGTTTTTCTCACTGCTACTAGTGAATCTAATGTAACACACACCCATACAATGCGCACCACACCGTGATTTTTTTCTCACTGCTACTAGTGAATCTAATGTAACACACACCCATACAATGCGCACCACCCCGTGATGTTTTTCTCACTGCTACTAGTGAATGTAATGTAACACACACCCATACAATGCGCACCACCCCGTGATGTTTTTCTCACTGCTACTAGTGTATGTATTGTAACACACACCCATACAATGCGCACCACCCCGTGATGTTTATCTCACTGCTACTAGTGTATGTATTGTAACACACACCCATACAATGCGCACCACCCCGTGATGTTTTTCTCACTCCTACTTGTGAATCTAATGTAACACACACCCATACAAGGCGCACCACCCCGTGATGTTTTTCTCACTCCTACTAGTGAATCTAATGTAACACACACCCATACAAGGCGCACCACCCCGTGATGTTTTTCTCACTCCTACTAGTGAATGTAATGTAACACACACCCATACAAGGCGCACCATCCCGTGATGTATTTCTCACTCCTACTAGTGAATGTAATGTAACACACACCCATACAAGGCGCACCACCCCGTGATGTTTTTCTCACTCCTAATAGTGAATGTAATGTAACACACACCCATACAAGGCGCACCACCCCGTGATGTTTTTCTCACTCCTACTAGTGAATGTAATGTAACACACACCCATACAAGGCGCACCACCCCGTGATGTTTTTCTCACTCCTACTAGTGAATCTAATGTAACACACACCCATACAAGGCGCACCACCCCGTGATGTTTTTCTCACTCCTACTAGTGAATCTAATGTAACACACACCCATACAAGGCGCACCACCCCGTGATGTTTTTCTCACTCCTACTAGTGAATGTAATGTAACACACACCCATACAATGCGCACCACCCCGTGATGTTTTTCTCACTCCTACTAGTGAATCTGATGTAACACACACCCATACAATGCGCACCACCCCGTTATGTTTTTCTCACTCCTGCTAGTGAATCTGATGTAACACACACCCATACAATGCGCACCACCCCATGACGTTTTTCTCACTCCTGCTAGTGAATCTGATGTAACACACACCCATACAATGCGCACCACCCCGTTATGTTTTTCTCACTCCTGCTAGTGAATCTGATGTAACACACACCCATACAATGCGCACCACCCCGTGACGTTTTTCTCACTCCTGCTAGTGAATGTGATGTAACACACACCCATACAATGCGCACCACCCCGTGACGTTTTTCTCACTACTACTAGTGAATCTAATGTAACACACACCCATACAATGCGCACCACCCCGTGATGTTTTTCTCACTCCTGCTAGTAAATCTAATGTAACACACACCCATACAATGCGCACCACCCCGTGATGTTTTTCTCATTCCTGCTAGTGAATCTAATGTAACACACACCCATACAATGCGCACCACCCCGTGATATTTTTCTCACTCCTGCTAGTGAATCTAATGTAACACACACTCATACAATGCGCACCACCCCGTGATGTTTTTCTCACTCCCGCTAGTGAATCTAATGTAACACACACCCATACAATGCGCACCACCCCGTGAGGTTTTTCTCACTCCCACTAGTGAATCTAATGTAACACACACCCTTACAATGCGCACCACCCCGTGATGTTTTTCTCACTGCTACTAGTGAATCTAATGTAACACACACCCATACAATGCGCACCACCCCGTGATGTTTTTCTCACTGCTACTAGTGAATCTAATGTAACACACACCCATACAATGCGCACCACCCCGTGATGTTTTTCTCACTCCCACTAGTGAATGTAATGTAACACACACCCATACAATGCGCACCACCCCGTGATGTTTTTCTCTCTCCCACTAGTGAATGTAATGTAACACACACCCATACAATGCGCACCACCCCGTGATGTTTTTCTCACTCCTACTAGTGAATGTAATGTAACACACACCCATACAATGCGCACCACCCCGTGATGATTTTCTCACTCCTACTAGTGAAAGTAATGTAACACACACCCATACAATGTGCACCACCCCGTGATGTTTTTCTCAATCCCAATAGTGAATCTAATGTAACACACACCCATACAATGCGCACCACCCCGTGATGTTTTTCTCACTCCCACTAGTGAATCTAATGTAACACACACCCATACAATGCGAACCACCCCGTGATATTTTTCTCACTCCCACTAGTGAATCTAATGTAACACACACCCAAAAAATGCGCACCACCCCGTGATGTTTTTCTCACTCCCACTAGTGAATCTAATGTAACACACACACATACAATGCCCACCACCCCGTGATGTTTTTCTCACTGCCACTAGTGAATGTAATGTAACACACACCCATACAATGCGCACCACCCCGTGATGTTTTTCTCACTCCTACTAGTAAATGTAATGTAACACACACCCATACAATGCGCACCACCCCGTGATGTTTTTCTCACTGCTACTAGTGAATCTAATGTAACACACACCCATACAATGCGCACCACCCCGTGATGTTTTTCTCACTGCTACTAGTGAATCTAATGTAACACACTCCCATACAATGCGCACCACCCCGTGATGTTTTTCTCACTGCTACTAGTGAATCTAATGTAACACACACCCATACAATGCGCACCACCCCGTGATGTTTTTCTCACTGCTACTAGTGAATGTAATGTAACACACACCCATACAATGCGCACCACCCCGTGATGTTTTTCTCACTGCTACTAGTGAATGTAATGTAACACACACCCATACAATGCGCACCACCCCGTGATGTTTTTCCCACTGCTACTAGTGAATGTAATGTAACACACACCCATACAATGCGCACCACCCCGTGATATTTTTCTCACTGGTACTAGTGAATCTAATGTAACACACACCCATACAATGCGCACCACCCCGTGATGTTTTTCTCACTGCTACTAGTGAATGTAATGTAACACACACCCATACAATGCGCACCACCCCGTGATGTTTTTCTCACTGCTACTAGTGTATGTATTGTAACACACACCCATACAATGCGCACCACCCCGTGATGTTTATCTCACTGCTACTAGTGTATGTATTGTAACACACACCCATACAATGCGCACCACCCCGTGATGTTTTTCTCACTCCTACTTGTGAATCTAATGTAACACACACCCATACAAGGCGCACCACCCCGTGATGTTTTTCTCACTCCTACTAGTGAATCTAATGTAACACACACCCATACAAGGCGCACCACCCCGTGATGTTTTTCTCACTTCTACTAGTGAATGTAATGTAACACACACCCATACAAGGCGCACCACCCCGTGTTTTTCTCACTCCTACTAGTGAATGTAATGTAACACACACCCATACAAGGCGCACCACCCCGTGATGTTTTTCTCACTCCTACTAGTGAATGTAATGTAACACACACCCATACAAGGCGCACCACCCCGTGATGTTTTTCTCACTCCTACTAGTGAATGTAATGTAACACACACCCATACAAGGCGCACCACCCCGTGATGTTTTTCTCACTACTACTAGTGAATCTAATGTAACACACACCCATACTAGGCGCACCACCCCGTGATGTTTTTCTCACTCCTACTAGTGAATCTAATGTAACACACACCCATACAAGGCGCACCACACCGTGATGTTTATCTCACTCCTACTAGTGAATCTAATGTAACACACACCCATACAAGGCGCACCACCCGGTGATGTTTTTCTCACTCCTACTAGTGAATCTAATGTAACACACACCCATACAATGCGCACCACCCCGTGATGCTTTTCTCACTCCTACTAGTGAATGTAATGTAACACACACCCATACAATGCGCACCACCCCGTGATGTTTTTCTCACTGCTACTAGTGAATCTAATGTAACACACACCCATACAATGCGCACCACCCCGTGATGTTTTTCTCACTCCTACTAGTGAATGTAATGTAACACACACCCATACAATGCGCACCACCCCGTGATGTTTTTCTCACTCCTACTAGTGAATGTAATGTAACACACACCCATACAATGCGCACCACCCCGTGATGATTTTCTCACTCCTACTAGTGTAAGTAATGTAACACACACCCATACAATGCGCACCACCCCGTGATGTTTTTCTCACTCCTACTAGTGAATGTAATGTAACACACACCCATACAATGCGCACCACCCCGTGATGTTTTTCTCACTCCTACTAGTGAATGTAATGTAACACACACCCATACAATGCGCACCACCCCGTGATGTTTTTCTCACTGCTACTAGTGAATCTAATGTAACACACACCCATACAATGCGCACCACCCCGTGATGTTTTTCTCACTGCTACTAGTGAATGTAATGTAACACACACCCATACAATGCACACCACCCCGTGATGTTTTTCTCACTGCTACTAGTGAATGTAATGTAACACACACCCATACAATGCGCACCACCCCGTGATGTTTTTCTCACTGCTACTAGTGAATCTAATGTAACACACACCCATACAATGCGCACCACACCGTGATGTTTTTCTCACTGCTACTAGTGAATCTAATGTAACACACACCCATACAATGCGCACCACCCCGTGATGTTTTTCTCACTGCTACTAGTGAATGTAATGTAACACACACCCATACAATGCGCACCACCCCGTGATGTTTTTCTCACTGCTACTAGTGTATGTATTGTAACACACACCCATACAATGCGCACCACCCCGTGATGTTTATCTCACTGCTACTAGTGTATGTATTGTAACACACACCCATACAATGCGCACCACCCCGTGATGTTTTTCTCACTCCTACTTGTGAATCTAATGTAACACACACCCATACAAGGCGCACCACCCCGTGATGTTTTTCTCACTCCTACTAGTGAATCTAATGTAACACACACCCATACAAGGCGCACCACCCCGTGATGTTTTTCTCACTCCTACTAGTGAATGTAATGTAACACACACCCATACACGGCGCACCATCCCGTGATGTATTTCTCACTCCTACTAGTGAATGTAATGTAACACACACCCATACAAGGCGCACCACCCCGTGATGTTTTTCTCACTCCTAATAGTGAATGTAATGTAACACACACCCATACAAGGCGCACCACCCCGTGATGTTTTTCTCACTCCTACTAGTGAATGTAATGTAACACACACCCATACAAGGCGCACCACCCCGTGATGTTTTTCTCACTCCTACTAGTGAATCTAATGTAACACACACCCATACAAGGCGCACCACCCCGTGATGTTTATCTCACTCCTACTAGTGAATCTAATGTAACACACACCCATACAAGGCGCACCACCCGGTGATGTTTTTCTCACTCCTACTAGTGAATCTAATGTAACACACACCCATACAATGCGCACCACCCCGTGATGTTTTTCTCACTGCTACTACTGAATCTAATGTAACACACACCCATACAATGCGCACCACCCCGTGATGTTTTTCTCACTGCTACTAGTGAATCTAATGTAACACACACCCATACAATGCGCACCACCCCGTGATGTTTTTCTCACTCCTACTAGTGAATCTAATGTAACACACACCCATACAATGCGCACCACCCCGTGATGTTTTTCTCACTCCTACTAGTGAATGTAATGTAACACACACCCATACAATGCGCACCACCCCGTGATGTTTTTCTCACTCCTACTAGTGAATGTAATGTATCACACACCCATACAATGCGCACCACCCCGTGATGATTTTCTCACTCCTACTAGTGTAAGTAATGTAACACACACCCATACAATGCGCACCACCCCGTGATGTTTTTCTCACTCCTACTAGTGAATGTAATGTAACACACACCCATACAATGCGCACCACCCCGTGATGTTTTTCTCACTCCCACTAGTGAATCTAATGTAACACACACCCATACAATGCGCACCACCCCGTGATGTTTTTCTCACTCCCACTAGTGAATCTAATGTAACACACACCCATACAATGCGCACCACCCCGTGATGTTTTTCTCACTCCCACTAGTGAATCTAATGTAACACACACCCATACAATGCGCACCACCCCGTGATGTTTTTCTCACTCCCACTAGTGAATCTAATGTAACACACACCCATACAATGCGCACCACCCCGTGATGTTTTTCTCACTCCTACTAGTGAATCTAATGTAACACACACCCATACAATGCGCACCACCCCGTGATGTTTTTCTCACTCCCACTAGTGAATCCAATGTAACACACACCCATACAATGCGAACCACCCCGTGATGTTTTTCTCACTCCCACTAGTGAATCTAATGTAACACACACCCATACAATGCGCACCACCCCGTGATTTTTTTCTCACTCCCACTAGTGAATCTAATGTAACACACACACATACAATGCGCACCACCCCGTGATGTTTTTCTCACTGCTACTAGTGAATGTAATGTAACACACACCCATACAATGCGCACCACCCCGTGATGTTTTTCTCACTCCTACTAGTGAATGTAATGTAACACACACCCATACAATGCGCACCACCCCGTGATGTTTTTCTCACTGCTACTAGTGAATCTAATGTAACACACACCCATACAATGCGCACCACCCCGTGATGTTTTTCTCACTGCTACTAGTGAATCTAATGTAACACACACCCATACAATGCGCACCACCCCGTGATATTTTTCTCACTGCTACTAGTGAATCTAATGTAACACACACCCATACAATGCGCACCACCCCGTGATGTTTTTCTCACTCCTACTAGTGAATGTAATGTAACACACACCCATACAATGCGCACCACCCCGTGATGTTTTTCTCACTCCTACTAGTGAATGTAATGTAACACACACCCATAAAATGCGCACCACCCCGTGATGATTTTCTCACTCCTACTAGTGAAAGTAATGTAACACACACCCATACAATGCGCAATACCCCGTGATGTTTTTCTCACTCCTACTAGTGAATGTAATGTAACACACACCCATACAATGCGCACCACCGCGTGATGTTTTTCTCACTGCTACTAGTGAATGTAATGTAACACACACCCATACAATGCGCACCACCCCGTGATGTTTTTCTCACTCCTACTAGTGAATGTAATGTAACACACACCCATACAATGCGCACCACCCCGTGATGTTTTTCTCACTCCTACTAGTGAATCTAATGTAACACACACCCATACAAGGCGCACCACCCCGTGATGTTTTTCTCACTTCTACTAGTGAATGTAATGTAACACACACCCATACAAGGCGCACCACCCCGTGATGTTTTTCTCACTCCTACTAGTGAATCTAATGTAACACACACCCATACAAGGCGCACCACCCGGTGATATTTTTCTCACTCCTACTAGTGAATCTAATGTAACACACACCCATACAATGCGCACCACCCCGTGATGTTTTTCTCACTGCTACTACTGAATCTAATGTAACACACACCCATACAAGGCGCACCACCCCGTGATGTTTTTCTCACTCCTACTAGTGAATGTAATGTAACACACACCCATACAAGGCGCACCACCCCGTGATGTTTATCTCACTCCTACTAGTGAATCTAATGTAACACACACCCATACAAGGCGCACCACCCGGTGATGTTTTTCTCACTCCTACTAGTGAATCTAATGTAACACACACCCATACAAGGCGCACCACCCCGTGATGTTTTTCTCACTGCTCCTACTGAATCTAATGTAACACACACCCATGCAATGCGCACCACCCCGTGATGTTTTTCTCACTGCTACTAGTGAATCTAATGTAACACACACCCATACAATGCGCACCACCCCGTGATGTTTTTCTCACTCCTACTAGTGAATCTAATGTAACACACACCCATACAATGCGCACCACCCCGTGATGTTTTTCTCACTCCTACTAGTGAAGGTAATGTAACACACACCCATACAATGCGCACCACCCTGTGATGTTTTTCTCACTCCTACTAGTGAATGTAATGTATCACACACCCATACAATGCGCACCACCCCGTGATGATTTTCTCACTCCTACTAGTGTAAGTAATATAACACACACCCATACAATGCGCACCACCCCGTGATGTTTTTCTCACTCCTACTAGTGAATGTAATGTAACACACACCCATACAATGCGCACCACCCCGTGAAGTTTTTCTCACTCCCACTAGTGAATCTAATGTAACACACACCCATACAATGCGCACCACCCCGTGATGTTTTTCTCACTCCCACTAGTGAATCTAATGTAACACACACCCATACAATGCGCACCACCCCGTGATGTTTTTCTCACTCCCACTAGTGAATCTAATGTAACACACACCCATACAATGCGCACCACCCCGTGATGTTTTTCTCACTCCCACTAGTGAATCTAATGTAACACACACCCATACAATGCGCACCACTCCGTGATGTTTTTCTCACTCCCACTAGTGAATCTAATGTAACACACACACATACAATGCGCACCACCCCGTGATGTTTTTCTCACTGCTACTAGTGAATGTAATGTAACACACACCCATACAATGCGCACCACCCCGTGATGTTTTTCTCACTCCTACTAGTGAATGTAATGTAACACACACCCATACAATGCGCACCACCCCGTGATGTTTTTCTCACTGCTACTAGTGAATCTAATGTAACACACACCCATACAATGCGCACCACCCCGTGATGTTTTTCTCACTGGTACTAGTGAATCTAATGTAACACACACCCATACAATGCGCACCACCCCGTGATGTTTTTCTCACTGCTAGTAGTGAATGTAATGTAACACACACCCATACAATGTGCACCACCCCGTGATGTTTTTCTCACTCCTACTAGTGAATGTAATGTAACACACACCCATACAATGCGCACCACCCCGTGATGTTTTTCTCACTCCTACTAGTGAATGTAATGTAACACACACCCATACAATGCGCACCACCCCGTGATGATTTTCTCACTCCTACTAGTGAAAGTAATGTAACACACACCCATACAATGCGCACCACCCCGTGATATTTTTCTCACTCCTACTAGTGAATGTAATGTAACACACACCCATACAATGCGCACCACCCCGTGATGTTTTTCTCACTCCTACTAGTGAATGTAATGTAACACACACCCATACAATGCGCACCACCCCGTGATGTTTTTCTCACTCCTACTAGTGAATGTAATGTAACACACACCCATACAATGCGCACCACCCCGTGATGTTTTTCTCACTCCTACTAGTGAATGTAATGTAACACACTCCCATACAATGCGCACCACCCCGTGATGTATTTCTCACTCCTACTAGTGAATGTAATGTAACACACACCCATACAATGCGCACCACCCCGTGATGATTTTCTCACTCCTACTAGTGAAAGTAATGTAACACACACCCATACAATGCGCACCACCCCGTGATGTTTTTCTCAATCCCACTAGTGAATCTAATGTAACACACACCCATACAATGCGCACCACCCCGTGCTGTTTTTCTCACTCCCACTAGTGAATCTAATGTAACACACACCCATACAATGCGCACCACCCCGTGATGTTTTTCTCACTGCTACTAGTGAATCTAATGTAACACACACCCATACAATGCGCACCACCCCGTGATGTTTTTCTCACTGCTACTAGTGAATCTAATGTAACACACTCCCATACAATGCGCACCACCCCGTGATGTTTTTCTCACTGCTAGTAGTGAATGTAATGTAACACACACCCATACAATGCGCACCACCCCGTGATGTTTTTCTCACTGCTACTAGTGAATGTAATGTAACACACACCCATACAATGCGCACCACCCCGTGATGTTTTTCTCACTGCTACTAGTGAATGTAATGTAACACACACCCATACAATGCGCACCACCCCGTGATGTTTTTCCCACTGCTACTAGTGAATGTAATGTAACACACACCCATACAATGCGAACCACCCCGTGATGTTTTTCTCACTCCTACTAGAGAATCTAATGTAACACACACCCATACAATGCCCACCACCCCGTGATGTTTTTCTCACTGCTACTAGTGAATGTAATGTAACACACACCCATACAATGCGCACCACCCCGTGATGTTTTTCTCACTCCTACTAGTGAATGTAATGTAACACACACCCATACAAGCCGCACCACCCCGTGATGTTTTTCTCACTCCTACTAGTGAATGTAATGTAACACACACCCATACAAGGCGCACCACCCCGTGATGTTTTTCTCACTCCTACTAGTGAATGTAATGTAACACACACCCCTACAAGGCGCACCACCCCGTGATGTTTTTCTCACTCCTACTAGTGAATCTAATGTAACACACACCCATACAAGGCGCACCACCCCGTGATGTTTTTCACACTCCTACTAGTGAATCTAATGTAACACACACCCATACAAGGCGCACCACACCGTGATGTTTATCTCACTCCTACTAGTGAATCTAATGTAACACACACCCATACAAGGCGCACCACCCGGTGATGTTTTTCTCACTCCTACTAGTGAATCTAATGTAACACACACCCATACAATGCGCACCACCCCGTGATGTTTTTCTCACTGCTACTACTGAATCTAATGTAACACACACCCATACAATGCGCACCACCCCGTGATGTTTTTCTCACTGCTACTAGTGAATCTAATGTAACACACACACATACAATGCGCACCACCCGTGATGTTTTTCTCACTCCCACTAGTGAATCTAATGTAACACACACCCATACAATGCGCACCACCCCGTGATGTTTTTCTCACTCCCACTAGTGAATCTAATGTAACACACACCCATACAATGCGCACCACCCCGTGATGTTTTTCTCACTCCCACTAGTGAATCTAATGTAACACACACCCATACAATGCGCACCACCCCGTGATGTTTTTCTCACTCCCACTAGTGAATCTAATGTAACACACACCCATACAATGCGCACCACCCCGTGATGTTTTTCTCACTCCTACTAGTGAATCTAATGTAACACACACCCATACAATGCGCACCACCCCGTGATGTTTTTCTCACTCCCACTAGTGAATCCAATGTAACACACACCCATACAATGCGAACCACCCCGTGATGTTTTTCTCACTCCCACTAGTGAATCTAATGTAACACACACCCATACAATGCGCACCACCCCGTGATGTTTTTCTCACTCCCACTAGTGAATCTAATGTAACACACACACATACAATGCGCACCACCCCGTGATGTTTTTCTCACTGCTACTAGTGAATGTAATGTAACACACACCCATACAATGCGCACCACCCCGTGATGTTTTTCTCACTCCTACTAGTGAATGTAATGTAACACACACCCATACAATGCGCACCACCCCGTGATGTTTTTCTCACTGCTACTAGTGAATCTAATGTAACACACACCCATACAATGCGCACCACCCCGTGATGTTTTTCTCACTGGTACTAGTGAATCTAATGTAACACACACCCATACAATGCGCACCACCCCGTGATGTTTTTCTCACTGCTAGTAGTGAATGTAATGTAACACACACCCATACAATGCGCACCACCCCGTGATGTTTTTCTCACTCCTACTAGTGAATGTAATGTAACACACACCCATACAATGCGCACCACCCCGTGATGTTTTTCTCACTCCTACTAGTGAATGTAATGTAACACACACCCATACAATGCGCACCACACCGTGATGATTTTCTCACTCCTACTAGTGAAAGTAATGTAACACACACCCATACAATGCGCACCACCCCGTGATGTTTTTCTCACTCCTACTAGTGAATGTAATGTAACACACACCCATACAATGCGCACCACCCCGTGATGTTTTTCTCACTCCTACTAGTGAATGTAATGTAACACACACCCATACAATGCGCACCACCCCGTGATGTTTTTCTCACTCCTACTAGTGAATGTAATGTAACACACACCCATACAATGCGCACCACCCCGTGATGTTTTTCTCACTCCTACTAGTGAATGTAATGTAACACACTCCCATACAATGCGCACCACCCCGTGATGTATTTCTCACTCCTACTAGTGAATGTAATGTAACACACACCCATACAATGCGCACCACCCCGTGATGATTTTCTCACTCCTACTAGTGAAAGTAATGTAACACACACCCATACAATGCGCACCACCCCGTGATGTTTTTCTCAATCCCACTAGTGAATCTAATGTAACACACACCCATACAATGCGCACCACCCCGTGCTGTTTTTCTCACTCCCACTAGTGAATCTAATGTAACACACACCCATACAATGCGCACCACCCCGTGATGTTTTTCTCACTGCTACTAGTGAATCTAATGTAACACACACCCATACAATGCGCACCACCCCGTGATGTTTTTCTCACTCCTACTAGTGAATGTAATGTAACACACACCCATACAAGGCGCACCACCCCGTGATGTTTTTCTCACTCCTACTAGTGAATGTAATGTAACACACACCCATACAAGGCGCACCACCCCGTGATGTTTTTCTCACTCCTACTAGTGAATCTAATGTAACACACACCCATACAAGGCGCACCACCCCGTGATGTTTTTCACACTCCTACTAGTGAATCTAATGTAACACACACCCATACAAGGCGCACCACACCGTGATGTTTATCTCACTCCTACTAGTGAATCTAATGTAACACACACCCATACAAGGCGCACCACCCGGTGATGTTTTTCTCACTCCTACTAGTGAATCTAATGTAACACACACCCATACAATGCGCACCACCCCGTGATGTTTTTCTCACTGCTACTACTGAATCTAATGTAACACACACCCATACAATGCGCACCACCCCGTGATGTTTTTCTCACTGCTACTAGTGAATCTAATGTAACACACACCCATACAATGCGCACCACCCCGTGATGTTTTTCTCACTCCTACTAGTGAATCTAATGTAACACACACCCATACAATGCGCACCACCCCGTGATGTTTTTCTCACTCCTACTAGTGAATGTAATGTAACACACACCCATACGATGCGCACCACCCCGTGATGTTTTTCTCACTCCTACTAGTGAATGTAATGTAACACACACCCATACAATGCGCACCACCCCGTGATGATTTTCTCACTCCTACTAGTGTAAGTAATGTAACACACACCCATACAATGCGCACCACCCCGTGATGTTTTTCTCACTGCTACTAGTGAATGTAATGTAACACACACCCATACAATGCGCACCACCCCGTGATGTTTTTCTCACTCCTACTAGTGAATGTAATGTAACACACACCCATACAATGCGCACCACCCCGTGATGTTTTTCTCACTGCTACTAGTGAATCTAATGTAACACACACCCATACAATGCGCACCACCCCGTGATGTTTTTCTCACTGCTACTAGTGAATCTAATGTAACACACACCCATACAATGCGCACCACCCCGTGATGTTTTTCTCACTGCTACTAGTGAATGTAATGTAACACACACCCATACAATGCGCACCACCCCGTGATGTTTTTCTCACTGCTACTAGTGAATGTAATGTAACACACACCCATACAATGCGCACCACCCTGTGATTTTTTTCTCACTGCTACTAGTGAATGTAATGTAACAGAAACCCATACAATGCGCACCACCCCGTGATGTTTTTCTCACTGCTACTAGTGAATCTAATGTAACACACACCCATACAATGCGCACCACCCCGTGATGTTTTTCTCACTGCTACTAGTGAATCTAATGTAACACACACCCATACAATGCGCACCACCCCGTGATGTTTTTCTCACTGCTACTAGTGAATGTAATGTAACACACACCCATACAATGCGCACCACCCCGTGATGTTTTTCTCACTGCTACTAGTGAATGTAATGTAACACACACCCATACAATGCGCACCACCCCGTGATGTTTTTCTCACTGCTACTAGTGTATGTATTGTAACACACACCCATACAATGCGCACCACCCCGTGATGTTTATCTCACTGCTACTAGTGTATGTATTGTAACACACACCCATACAATGCGCACCACCCCGTGATGTTTTTCTCACTCCTACTTGTGAATCTAATGTAACACACACCTATACAAGGCGCACCACCCCGTGATGTTTTTCTCACTCCTACTAGTGAATGTAATGTAACACACACCCATACAAGGCGCACCACCCCGTGATGTTTTTCTCACTCCTACTAGTGAATGTAATGTAACACACACCCATACAAGGCGCACCACCCCGTGATGTTTTTCTCACTCCTACTAGTGAATGTAATGTAACACACACCCATACAAGGCGCACCACCCCGTAATGTTTTTCTCACTCCTACTAGTGAATGTAATGTAACACACACCCATACAAGGCGCACCACCCCGTGATGTTTTTCTCACTCCTACTAGTGAATGTAATGTAACACACACCCATACAAGGCGCACCACCCCGTGATGTTTTTCTCACTCCTACTAGTGAATCTAATGTAACACACACCCATACAAGGCGCACCACCCCGTGATGTTTTTCTCACTCCTACTAGTGAATCTAATGTAACACACACCCATACAATGCGCACCACCCCGTGATGTTTTTCTCACTCCTACTAGTGAATCTGTTGTAGCACACACCCATACAATGCGCACCACCCCGTGATGTTTTTCTCACTGCTACTAGTGAATCTAATGTAACACACACCCATACAAGGCGCACCACCACGTGATGTTTTTCTCACTCCTACTAGTGAATGTAATGTAACACACACCCATACAATGCGCACCACCCCGTGATGTTTTTCTCACTCCTACTAGTGAATCTAATGTAACACACACCCATACAATGCGCACCACCCCGTGATGTTTTTCTCACTCCTACTAGTGAATCTGTTGTAACACACACCTATACAAGGCGCACCACCCCGTGATGTTTTTCTCACTCCTACTAGTGAATGTAATGTAACACACACCCATACAAGGCGCACCACCCCGTGATGTTTTTCTCACTCCTACTAGTGAATGTAATGTAACACACACCCATACAATGCGCACCACCCCGTGATGTTTATCTCACTGCTACTAGTGTATGTATTGTAACACACACCCATACAATGCGCACCACCCCGTGATGTTTTTCTCACTGCTACTAGTGAATCTAATGTAAGACACACCCATACAATGCGCACCACCCCGTGATGTTTTTCTCACTGCTACTACTGAATCTAATGTAACACACACCCATACAATGCGCACCACCCCGTGATGTTTTTCTCACTGCTACTAGTGAATCTAATGTAACACACACCCATACAATGCGCACCACCCCATGATGTTTTTCTCACTCCTACTAGTGAATCTAATGTAACACACACCCATACAATGCGCACCACCCCGTGATGTTTTTCTCACTCCTACTAGTGAATGTAATGTAACACACACCCATACAATGCGCACCACCCCGTGATGTTTTTCTCACTCCTACTAGTGAATCTAATGTAACACACACCCATACAATGCGCACCACCCCGTGATGTTTTTCTCACTCCTACTAGTGAATGTAATGTAACACACACCCATACAATGCGCACCACCCCGTGATGTTTTTCTCACTCCCACTAGTGAATCTAATGTAACACACACCCATACAATGCGCACCACCCCGTGATGTTTTGCTCACTCCCACTAGTGAATCTAATGTAACACACACCCATACAATGCGCACCACCCCGTGATGTTTTTCTCACTCCCACTAGTGAATCTAACGTAACACACACCCATACAATGCGCACCACCCCGTGATGTTTTTCTCACTCCCACTAGTGAATCTAACGTAACACACACCCATACAATGCGCACCACCCCGTGATGTTTTTCTCACTCCCACTAGTGAATCTAACGTAACACACACCCATACAATGCGCACCACCCCGTGATGTTTTTCTCACTGCTACTACTGAATCTAATGTAACACACACCCATACAATGCGCACCACCCCGTGATGTTTTTCTCACTGCTACTAGTGAATCTAATGTAACACACACCCATACAATACGCACCACCCCGTGATGTTTTTCTCACTCCTACTAGTGAATCTAATGTAACACACACCCATACAATGCGCACCACCCCGTGATGTTTTTCTCACTCCTACTAGTGAATGTAATGTAACACACACCCATACAATGCGCACCACCCCGTGATGTTTTTCTCACTCCTACTAGTGAATCTAATGTAACACACACCCATACAATGCGCACCACCCCGTGATGTTTTTCTCACTCCTACTAGTGAATGTAATGTAACACACACCCATACAATGCGCACCACCCCGTGATGTTTTTCTCACTCCCACTAGTGAATCTAATGTAACACACACCCATACAATGCGCACCACCCCGTGATGTTTTGCTCACTCCCACTAGTGAATCTAATGTAACACACACCCATACAATGCGCACCACCCCGTGATGTTTTGCTCACTCCCACTAGTGAATCTAATGTAACACACACCCATACAATGCGCACCACCCCGTGATGTTTTTCTCACTCCCACTAGTGAATCTAACGTAACACACACCCATACAATGCGCACCACCCCGTGATGTTTTTCTCACTCCCACTAGTGAATCTAATGTAACACACACCCATACAATGCGCACCACCCCGTGATGTTTTTCTCACTCCTACTAGTGAATCTAATGTAAGACACACCCATACAATGCGCACCACCCCGTGATGTTTTTCTCACTGCTACTACTGAATCTAATGTAACACACACCCATACAATGCGCACCACCCCGTGATGTTTTTCTCACTGCTACTAGTGAATCTAATGTAACACACACCCATACAATGCGCACCACCCCGTGATGTTTTTCTCACTCCTACTAGTGAATCTAATGTAACACACACCCATACAATGCGCACCACCCCGTGATGTTTTTCTCACTCCTACTAGTGAATGTAATGTAACACACACCCATACAATGCGCACCACCCCGTGATGTTTTTCTCACTCCTACTAGTGAATCTAATGTAACACACACCCATACAATGCGCACCACCCCGTGATGTTTTTCTCACTCCTACTAGTGAATGTAATGTAACACACACCCATACAATGCGCACCACCCCGTGATGTTTTTCTCACTCCCACTAGTGAATCTAATGTAACACACACCCATACAATGCGCACCACCCCGTGATGTTTTGCTCACTCCCACTAGTGAATCTAATGTAACACACACCCATACAATGCGCACCACCCCGTGATGTTTTTCTCACTCCCACTAGTGAATCTAACGTAACACACACCCATACAATGCGCACCACCCCGTGATGTTTTTCTCACTCCCACTAGTGAATCTAATGTAACACACACCCATACAATGCGCACCACCCCGTGATGTTTTTCTCACTCCTACTAGTGAATCTAATGTAACACACACCCATACAATGCGCACCACCCCGTGATGTTTTTCTCACTCCCACTAGTGAATCCAATGTAACACACACCCATACAATGCGAACCACCCCGTGATGTTTTTCTCACTCCCACTAGTGAATCTAATGTAACACACACCCATACAATGTGCACCACCCCGTGATGTTTTTCTCACTCCCACTAGTGAATCTAATGTAACACACACACATACAATGCGCACCACCCCGTGATGTTTTTCTCACTGCTACTAGTGAATCTAATGTAACACACACCCATACAATGCGCACCACCCCGTGATGTTTTTCTCACTGCTACTAGTGAATCTAATGTAACACACACCCATACAATGCGCACCACCCCGTGATGTTTTTCTCAGTCCTACTAGTGAATGTAATGTAACACACACCCATACAATGCGCACCACCCCGTGATGTTTTTCTCACTCCTACTAGTGAATGTAATGTAACACACACCAATACAATGCGCACCACCCCGTGATGTTTTTCTCACTCCTACTAGTGAATGTAATGTAACACACTCCCATACAATGCGCAATACCCCGTGATGTTTTTCTCACTCCTACTAGTGAATGTAATGTAACACACACCAATACAATGCGCACCACCCCGTGATGTTTTTCTCACTCCTACTAGTGAATGTAATGTAACACACACCCATGCAATGCGCACCACCCCGTGATGTTTTTTCACTCCTACTAGTGAATGTAATGTAACACACACCCATGCAATGCGCACCACCCCGTGATGTTTTTCTCACTCCTACTAGTGAATGTAATGTAACACACACCCATACAATGCGCACCACCCCGTGATGATTTTCTCACTCCTACTAGTGAAAGTAATGTAACACACACCCATACAATGCGCACCACCCCGTGATGTTTTTCTCACTCCTACTAGTGAATGTAATGTAACACACACCCATACAATGCGCACCACCCCGTGATGTTTTTCTCAATCCTACTAGTGAATGTAATGTAACACACACCCATACAATGCGCACCACCCCGTGATGTTTTTCTCACTCCTACTAGTGAATGTAATGTAACACACACCAATACAATGCGCACCACCCCGTGATGTTTTTCTCACTCCTACTAGTGAATGTAATGTAACACACTCCCATACAATGCGCAATACCCCGTGATGTTTTTCTCACTCCCACTAGTGAATCTAATGTAACACACACCCATACAATGCGCACCACCCCGTGATGTTTTGCTCACTCCCACTAGTGAATCTAACGTAACACACACCCATACAATGCGCACCACCCCGTGATGTTTTTCTCACTCCTACTAGTGAATCTAATGTAACACACACCCATACAAGGCGCACCACCCCGTGATGTTTTTCTCACTCCTACTAGTGAATGTAATGTAACACACACCCATACAAGGCGCACCACCCCGTGATGTTTTTCTCACTCCTACTAGTGAATGTAATGTAACACACACCCATACAAGGCGCACCACCGCGTAATGTTTTTCTCACTCCTACTAGTGAATGTAATGTAACACACACCCATACAAGGCGCACCACCCCGTGATGTTTTTCTCACTCCTACTAGTGAATGTAATGTAACACACACCCATACAAGGCGCACCACCCCGTGATGTTTTTCTCACTCCTACTAGTGAATCTAATGTAACACACACCCATACAAGGCGCACCACCCCGTGATGTTTTTCTCACTCCTACTAGTGAATCTAATGTAACACACACCCATACAAGGCGCACCACCCCGTGATGTTTATCTCACTCCTACTAGTGAATCTAATGTAACACACACCCATACAAGGCGCACCACCCGGTGATGTTTTTCTCACTCCTACTAGTGAATC
This sequence comes from Cavia porcellus, assembly GCF_034190915.1. Lineage (NCBI taxonomy): Eukaryota > Metazoa > Chordata > Mammalia > Rodentia > Caviidae > Cavia > Cavia porcellus. The sequence goes on from NW_026947780.1 coordinate 164,253, forward strand.
TAATGTAAGACACACCCATACAATGCGCACCACCCCGTGATGTTTTTCTCACTGCTACTACTGAATCTAATGTAACACACACCCATACAATGCGCACCACCCCGTGATGTTTTTCTCACTGCTACTAGTGAATCTAATGTAACACACACCCATACAATGCGCACCACCCCGTGATGTTTTTCTCACTCCTACTAGTGAATCTAATGTAACACACACCCATACAATGCGCACCACCCCGTGATGTTTTTCTCACTCCTACTAGTGAATGTAATGTAACACACACCCATACAATGCGCACCTCCCCGTGATGTTTTTCTCACTCCTACTAGTGAATCTAATGTAACACACACCCATACAATGCGCACCACCCCGTGATGTTTTTCTCACTCCTACTAGTGAATGTAATGTAACACACACCCATACAATGCGCACCACCCCGTGATGTTTTTCTCACTCCCACTAGTGAATCTAATGTAACACACACCCATACAATGCGCACCACCCCGTGATGTTTTGCTCACTCCCACTAGTGAATCTAATGTAACACACACCCATACAATGCGCACCACCCCGTGATGTTTTTCTCACTCCCACTAGTGAATCTAACGTAACACACACCCATACAATGCGCACCACCCCGTGATGTTTTTCTCACTCCCACTAGTGAATCTAATGTAACACACACCCATACAATGCGCACCACCCCGTGATGTTTTTCTCACTCCTACTAGTGAATCTAATGTAACACACACCCATACAATGCGCACCACCCCGTGATGTTTTTCTCACTGCTACTACTGAATCTAATGTAACACACACCCATACAATGCGCACCACCCCGTGATGTTTTTCTCACTGCTACTAGTGAATCTAATGTAACACACACCCATACAATGCGCACCACCCCGTGATGTTTTTCTCACTCCTACTAGTGAATCTAATGTAACACACACCCATACAATGCGCACCACCCCGTGATGTTTTTCTCACTCCTACTAGTGAATGTAATGTAACACACACCCATACAATGCGCACCACCCCGTGATGTTTTTCTCACTCCTACTAGTGAATCTAATGTAACACACACCCATACAATGCGCACCACCCCGTGATGTTTTTCTCACTCCTACTAGTGAATGTAATGTAACACACACCCATACAATGCGCACCACCCCGTGATGTTTTTCTCACTCCCACTAGTGAATCTAATGTAACACACACCCATACAATGCGCACCACCCCGTGATGTTTTGCTCACTCCCACTAGTGAATCTAATGTAACACACACCCATACAATGCGCACCACCCCGTGATGTTTTGCTCACTCCCACTAGTGAATCTAATGTAACACACACCCATACAATGCGCACCACCCCGTGATGTTTTTCTCACTCCCACTAGTGAATCTAACGTAACACACACCCATACAATGCGCACCACCCCGTGATGTTTTTCTCACTCCCACTAGTGAATCTAATGTAACACACACCCATACAATGCGCACCACCCCGTGATGTTTTTCTCACTCCTACTAGTGAATCTAATGTAAGACACACCCATACAATGCGCACCACCCCGTGATGTTTTTCTCACTGCTACTACTGAATCTAATGTAACACACACCCATACAATGCGCACCACCCCGTGATGTTTTTCTCACTGCTACTAGTGAATCTAATGTAACACACACCCATACAATGCGCACCACCCCGTGATGTTTTTCTCACTCCTACTAGTGAATCTAATGTAACACACACCCATACAATGCGCACCACCCCGTGATGTTTTTCTCACTCCTACTAGTGAATCTAATGTAACACACACCCATACAATGCGCACCACCCCGTGATGTTTTTCTCACTCCTACTAGTGAATGTAATGTAACACACACCCATACAATGCGCACCACCCCGTGATGTTTTTCTCACTCCCACTAGTGAATCTAATGTAACACACACCCATACAATGCGCACCACCCCGTGATGTTTTGCTCACTCCCACTAGTGAATCTAATGTAACACACACCCATACAATGCGCACCACCCCGTGATGTTTTTCTCACTCCCACTAGTGAATCTAACGTAACACACACCCATACAATGCGCACCACCCCGTGATGTTTTTCTCACTCCCACTAGTGAATCTAACGTAACACACACCCATACAATGCGCACCACCCCGTGATGTTTTTCTCACTCCTACTAGTGAATCTAATGTAACACACACCCATACAATGCGCACCACCCCGTGATGTTTTTCTCACTCCCACTAGTGAATCCAATGTAACACACACCCATACAATGCGAACCACCCCGTGATGTTTTTCTCACTCCCACTAGTGAATCTAATGTAACACACACCCATACAATGTGCACCACCCCGTGATGTTTTTCTCACTCCCACTAGTGAATCTAATGTAACACACACACATACAATGCGCACCACCCCGTGATGTTTTTCTCACTGCTACTAGTGAATGTAATGTAACACACACCCATACAATGCGCACCACCCCGTGATGTTTTTCTCACTCCTACTAGTGAATGTAATGTAACACACACCCATACAATGCGCACCACCCCGTGATGTTTTTCTCACTGCTACTAGTGAATCTAATGTAACACACACCCATACAATGCGCACCACCCCGTGATGTTTTTCTCACTGCTACTAGTGAATCTAATGTAACACACACCCATACAATGCGCACCACCCCGTGATGTTTTTCTCACTGCTACTAGTGAATGTAATGTAACACACACCCATACAATTCGCACCACCCCGTGATGTTTTTTCACTCCTACTAGTGAATGTAATGTAACACACACCCATGCAATGCGCACCACCCCGTGATGTTTTTCTCACTCCTACTAGTGAATGTAATGTAACACACACCCATACAATGCGCACCACCCCGTGATGATTTTCTCACTCCTACTAGTGAAAGTAATGTAACACACACCCATACAATGCGCACCACCCCGTGATGTTTTTCTCACTCCTACTAGTGAATGTAATGTAACACACACCCATACAATGCGCACCACCCCGTGATGTTTTTCTCAATCCTACTAGTGAATGTAATGTAACACACACCCATACAATGCGCACCACCCCGTGATGTTTTTCTCACTCCTACTAGTGAATGTAATGTAACACACACCAATACAATGCGCACCACCCCGTGATGTTTTTCTCACTCCTACTAGTGAATGTAATGTAACACACTCCCATACAATGCGCAATACCCCGTGATGTTTTTCTCACTCCTACTAGTGAATGTAATGTAACACACACCCATACAATGCGCACCACCCCGTGATGTTTTTCTCACTCCTACTAGTGAATGTAATGTAACACACACCCATACAATGCGCACCACCCCGTGATGTTTTTCTCACTCCTACTAGTGAATGTAATGTAACACACACCCATACAATGCGCACCACCCCGTGATGTTTTTCTCACTCCCACTAGTGAATCTAATGTAACACACACCCATACAATGCGCACCACCCCGTGATGTTTTTCTCACTCCCACTAGTGAATCTAATGTAACACACACCCATACAATGTGCACCACCCCGTGATGTTTTTCTCACTCCCACTAGTGAATCTAATGTAACACACACCCATACAATGCGCACCACCCCGTGATGTTTTTCTCACTCCCACTAGTGAATCTAATGTAACACACACCCATACAATGCGAACCACCCCGTAATGTTTTTCTCACTCCCACTAGTGAATTTAATGTAACACACACCCATACAATGCGCACCACCCGGTGATGTTTTGCTCACTCCTACTAGTGAATCTAATGTAACACACACCCATACAATGCGCACCACCCCGTGATGTTTTTCTCACTCCTACTAGTGAATGTAATGTATCACACACCCATAGAATGCGCACCACCCCGTGATGATTTTCTCACTCCTACTAGTGTAAGTAATGTAACACACACCCATACGATGCGCACCACCCCGTGATGTTTTTCTCACTGCTACTAGTGAATCTAATGTAACACACACCCATACAATGCGCACCACCCCGTGATGTTTTTCTCACTCCTACTAGTGAATCTAATGTAACACACACCCATACAATGCGCACCACCCCGTGATGTTTTTCTCACTCCTACTAGTGAATGTGATGTAACACACACACATACAATGCCCACCACCCCGTGATGTTTTTCTCACTGCCACTAGTGAATGTAATGTAACACACACCCATACAATGCGCACCACCCCGTGATGTTTTTCTCACTCCTACTAGTGTAAGTAATGTAACACACACCCATACAATGCGCACCACCCCGTGATGTTTTTCTCACTCCTACTAGTGAATCTAATGTAACACACACCCATACAATGCGCACCACCCCGTGATGTTTTTCTCACTCCCACTAGTGAATCTAATGTAACACACAGCCATACAATGCGCACCACCCCGTGATGTTTTTCTCACTCCTACTAGTGAATGTGATGTAACACACACACATACAATGCCCACCACCCCGTGATGTTTTTCTCACTGCCACTAGTGAATGTAATGTAACACACACGCATACAATGCGCACCACTCCGTGATGTTTTTCTCACTCCTACTAGTGAATGTAATGTAACACACTCCCATACAATGCGCAATACCCCGTGATGTTTTTCTCACTCCTACTAGTGAATGTAATATAACACACACCCATACAATGCGAACCACCCCGTGATGTTTTTCTCACTCCTACTAGTGAATGTAATGTAACACACACCCATACAATGCGCACCCCCCCTGATGCTTTTCTCACTCCTACTAGTGAATGTAATGTAACACACACCCATACAATGCGCACCACCCCGTGATGATTTTCTCACTCCTACTAGTGAAAGTAATGTAACACACACCCATACAATGCGCACCACCCCGTGATGTTTTTCTCAATCCCACTAGTGAATCTAATGTAACACACACCCATACAATGCGCACCACCCCGTGATGTTTTTCTCACTCCCACTAGTGAATCTAATGTAACACACACCCATACAATGCGAACCACCCCGTGATGTTTTTCTCACTCCCACTAGTGAATCTAATGTAACACACACCCAAAAAATGCGCACCACCCCGTGATGTTTTTCTCACTCCCACTACTAAATCTAATGTAACACACACACATACAATGCCCACCACCCCGTGATGTTTTTCTCACTGCCACTAGTGAATGTAATGTAACACACACCCATACAATGCGCACCACCCCGTGATGCTTTTCTCACTCCTACTAGTGAATGTAATGTAACACACACCCATACAATGCGCACCACCCCGTGATGTTTTTCTCACTGCTACTAGTGAATCTAATGTAACACACACCCATACAATGCGCACCACCCCATGATGTTTTTCTCACTGCTACTAGTGAATCTAATGTAACACACTCCCATACAATGCGCACCACCACGTGATGTTTTTCTCACTGCTACTAGTGAATGTAATGTAACACACACCCATACAATGCGCACCACCCAGTGAAGTTTTTCTCACTGCTACTAGTGAATGTAATGTAACACACACCCATACAATGCGCACCACCCCGTGATGTTTTTCTCACTGCTACTAGTGAATGTAATGTAACACACACCCATACAATGCGCACCACCCCGTGATGATTTTCCCACTGCTACTAGTGAATGTAATGTAACACACACCCATACAATGCGCACCACCCCGTGATGTTTTTCTCACTGGTACTAGTGAATTTAATGTAACACACACCCATACAATGCGCACCACCCCGTGATGTTTTTCTCACTGCTACTAGTGAATGTAATGTAACACACACCCATACAATGCGCACCACCCCGTGATGTTTTTCTCACTGCTACTAGTGTATGTATTGTAACACACACCCATACAATGCGCACCACCCCGTGATGTTTATCTCACTGCTACTAGTGTATGTATTGTAACACACACCCATACAATGCGCACCACCCCGTGATGTTTTTCTCACTCCTACTTGTGAATCTAATGTAACACACACCCATACAAGGCGCACCACCCCGTGATGTTTTTCTCACCCCTACTAGTGAATCTAATGTAACACACACCCATACAAGGCGCACCACCCTGTGATGTTTTTCTCACTTCTACTAGTGAATGTAATGTAACACACACCCATACAAGGCGCACCACCCCGTGATGTTTTTCTCACTCCTACTAGTGAATGTAATGTAACACACACCCATACAAGGCGCACCACCCCGTGATGTTTTTCTCAATCCTACTAGTGAATGTAAGGTAACACACACCCATACAAGGCGCACCACCCCGTGATGTTTTTCTCACTCCTACTAGTGAATGTAATGTAACACACACCCATACAAGGCGCACCACCCCGTGATGTTTTTCTCACTCCTACTAGTGAATCTAATGTAACACACACCCATACAAGGCGCACCACCCCGTGATGTTTTTCTCACTCCTACTAGTGAATGTAATGTAACACACACCCATACAAGGCGCACCACCCCGTGATGTTTTTCTCACTCCTACTAGTGAATCTAATGTAACACACACCCATACAAGGCGCACCACCCCGTGATGTTTTTCTCACTCCTACTAGTGAATGTAATGTAACACACACCCTTACAATGCGCACCACCCCGTGATGTTTTTCTCACTGCTACTAGTGAATCTAATGTAACACACACCCATACAATGCGCACCACCCCGTGATGTTTTTCTCACTGCTACTAGTGAATCTAATGTAACACACACCCATACAATGCGCACCACCCCGTGATGTTTTTCTCACTGCTACTAGTGAATGTAATGTAACACACACCCATACAATTCGCACCACCCCGTGATGTTTTTCTCACTCCTACTAGTGAATGTAATGTAACACACACCCATACAATGCGCACCACCCCGTGATATTTTTCTCACTCCTACTAGTGAATGTAATGTAACACACACCCATACAATGCGCACCACCCCGTGATGATTTTCTCACTCCTACTAGTGAAAGTAATGTAACACACACCCATACAATGCGCACCACCCCGTGATGTTTTTCGCACTCCTACTAGTGAATGTAATGTAACACACACCCATACAATGCGCACCACCCCGTGATGTTTTTCTCATTCCTACTAGTGAATGTAATGTAACACACACCCATACAATGTGCACCACCCCGTGATGTTTTTCTCACTCCTACTAGTGAATGTAATGTAACACACACCCATACAATGCGCACCACCCCGTGATGTTTTTCTCACTCCTACTAGTGAATGTAATGTAACACACTCCCATACAATGCGCAATACCCCGTGATGTTTTTCTCACTCCTACTAGTGAATGTAATGTAACACACACCCATACAATGCGCACCACCCCGTGATGTTTTTCTCACTCCTACTAGTGAATGTAATGTAACACACACCCATACAATGCGCACCACCCCGTGATGTTTTTCTCACTCCCACTAGTGAATCTAATGTAACACACACCCATACAATGCGCACCACCCCGTGATGTTTTTCTCACTCCCACTAGTGAATCTAATGTAACACCCACCCATACAATGCGCACCACCCCGTGATGTTTTTCTCACTCCCACTAGTGAATCTAATGTAACACACACCCATACAATGCGCACCACCCCGTGATGTTTTTCTCACTCCAACTAGTGAATCTAATGTAACACACACCCATACAATGCGAACCACCCCGTGATGTTTTTCTCACTCCCACTAGTGAATCTAATGTAACACACACCCATACAATGCGCACCACCCCGTGATGTTTTTCTCACTCCTACTATTGAATGTAATGTAACACACACCCATACAATGCGCACCACCCCGTGATGATTTTCTCACTCCTACTAGTGAAAGTAATGTAACACACACCCATACAATGCGCACCACCCCGTGATGTTTTTCTCAATCCCACTAGTGAATCTAATGTAACACACACCCACACAATGCGCACCACCCCGTGATGTTTTTCTCACTCCCACTAGTGAATCTAAGATAACACACACCCATACAATGCGCACCACCCCGTGATGTTTTTCTCACTCCAACTAGTGAATCTAATGTAACACACACCCATACAATGCGAACCACCCCGTGATGTTTTTCTCACTCCCACTAGTGAATCTAATGTAACACACACCCATACAATGCGCACCACCCCGTGATGTTTTTCTCACTCCTACTAGTGAATGTAATGTAACACACACCCATACAATGCGCACCACCCCGTGATGATTTTCTCACTCCTACTAGTGAAAGTAATGTAACACACACCCATACAATGCGCACCACCCCGTGATGTTTTTCTCAATCCCACTAGTGAATCTAATGTAACACACACCCACACAATGCGCACCACCCCGTGATGTTTTTCTCACTCCCACTAGTGAATCTAATGTAACACACACCCATACAATGCGAACCACCCCGTGATGTTTTTCTCACTCCCACTAGTGAATCTAATGTAACACACACATCCAAAAAATGCGCACCACCCCGTGATGTTTTTCTCACTCCCACTAGTGAATCTAATGTAACACACACACATACAATGCCCACCACCCCGTGATGTTTTTCTCACTGCCACTAGTGAATGTAATGTAACACACACCCATACAATGCGCACCACCCCGTGATGCTTTTCTCACTCCTACTAGTGAATGTAATGTAACACACACCCATACAATGCGCACCACCCCGTGATGTTTTTCTCACTGCTACTAGTGAATCTAATGTAACACACACCCATACAATGCGCACCACCCCGTGATGTTTTTCTCACTGCTACTAGTGAATCTAATGTAACACACTCCCATACAATGCGCACCACCCCGTGATGTTTTTCTCACTGCTACTAGTGAATGTAATGTAACACACACCCATACAATGCGCACCACCCCGTGATGTTTTTCTCACTGCTACTAGTGAATGTAATGTAACACACACCCATACAATGCGCACCACCCCGTGATGTTTTTCTCACTGCTACTAGTGAATGTAATGTAACACACACCCATACAATGCGCACCACCCCGTGATGTTTTTCCCACTGCTACTAGTGAATGTAATGTAACACACACGCATACAATGCGCACCACCCCGTGATGTTTTTCTCACTGGTACTAGTGAATCTAATGTAACACACACCCATACAATGCGCACCACCCCGTGATGTTTTTCTCACTGCTACTAGTGAATGTAATGTAACACACACCCATACAATGCGCACCAACCCGTGATGATTTTCTCACTGCTACTAGTGTATGTATTGTAACACACACCCATACAATGCGCACCACCCCGTGATGTTTATCTCACTGCTACTAGTGTATGTATTGTAACACACACCCATACAATGCGCACCACCCCGTGATGTTTTTCTCACTCCTACTTGTGAATCTAATGTAACACACACCCATACAATGCGCACCACCCCGTGATGTTTTTCTCACTCCTACTAGTGAATGTAATGTAACACACACCCATACAATGCGCACCACCCCGTGATGTTTTTCTCACTCCTACTAGTGAATGTAATGTAACACACACCCATACAATGCGCACCACCCCGTGATGTTTTTCTCACTCCTACTAGTGAATGTAATGTAACACACTCCCATACAATGCGCAATACCCCGTGATGTTTTTCTCACTCCTACTAGTGAATGTAATGTAACACACACCCATACAATGCGCACCACCCCGTGATGTTTTTCTCACTCCTACTAGTGAATGTAATGTAACACACACCCATACAATGCGCACCACCCCGTGATGTTTTTCTCACTCCCACTAGTGAATGTAATGTAACACACACCCATACAATGCGCACCACCCCGTGATGTTTTTCTCACTCCCACTAGTGAATCTAATGTAACACACACCCATACAATGCGCACCACCCCGTGATGTTTTTCTCTCTCCCACTAGTGAATCTAATGTAACACACACCCATACAATGCGCACCACCCCGTGATGTTTTTCTCACTCCCACTAGTGAATCTAATGTAACACACACCCATACAATGCGCACCACCCCGTGATATTTTTCTCACTCCCACTAGAGAATCTAATGTAACACACACCCATACAATGCGAACCACCCCGTGATGTTTTTCTCACTCCCACTAGTGAATCTAATGTAACACACACCCATACAATGCGCACCACCCCGTGATGTTTTTCTCACTCCCACTAGTGAATCTAATGTAACACACACACATACAATGCCCACCACCCCGTGATGTTTTTCTCACTGCCACTAGTGAATGTAATGTAACACACACCCATACAATGCGCACCACCCCGTGATGTTTTTCTCACTCCTACTAGTGAATGTAATGTAACACACACCCATACAATGCGCACCACCCCGTGATGTTTTTCTCACTGCTACTAGTGAATCTAATGTAACACACACCCATACAATGCGCACCACCCCGTGATGTTTTTCTCACTGCTACTACTGAATCTAATGTAACACACACCCATACAATGCGCACCACCCCGTGATGTTTTTGTCACTGCTACTAGTGAATCTAATGTAACACACACCCATACAATGCGCACCACCCCGTGATGTTTTTCTCACTCCTACTAGTGAATCTAATGTAACACACACCCATACAATGCGCACCACCCCGTGATGTTTTTCTCACTCCTACTAGTGAATGTAATGTATCACACACCCATACAATGCGCACCACCCCGTGATGATTTTCTCACTCCTACTAGTGTAAGTAATGTAACACACACCCATACAATGCGCACCACCCCGTGATGTTTTTCTCACTCCTACTAGTGAATCTAATGTAACACACACCCATACAATGCGCACCACCCCGTGATGTTTTTCTCACTCCCACTAGTGAATCTAATGTAACACACACCCATACAATGCGCACCACCCCGTGATGTTTTTCTCACTCCCACTAGTGAATCTAATGTAACACACACCCATACAATGCGCACCACCCCGTGATGTTTTTCTCACTCCCACTAGTGAATCTAATGTAACACACACCCATACAATGCGCACCACCCCGTGATGTTTTTCTCACTCCCACTAGTGAATCTAATGTAACACACACCCATACAATGCGCACCACCCCGTGATGTTTTTCTCACTCCTACTAGTGAATCTAATGTAACACACACCCATACAATGCGCACCACCCCGTGATGTTTTTCTCACTCCCACTAGTGAATCCAATGTAACACACACCCATACAATGCGAACCACCCCGTGATGTTTTTCTCACTCCCACTAGTGAATCGAATGTAACACACACCCATACAATGCACACCACCCCGTGATGTTTTTCTCACTCCCACTAGTGAATCTAATGTAACACACACACATACAATGCGCACCACCCCGTGATGTTTTTCTCACTGCTACTAGTGAATGTAATGTAACACACACCCATACAATGCGCACCACCTCGTGATGTTTTTCTCACTCCTACTAGTGAATGTAATGTAACACACACCCATACAATGCGCACCACCCCGTGATGTTTTTCTCACTGCTACTAGTGAATCTAATGTAACACACACCCATACAATGCGCACCACCCGTGATGTTTTTCTCACTGCTACTAGTGAATCTAATGTAACACACACCCATACAATGCGCACCACCCCGTGATGTTTTTCTCACTGCTACTAGTGAATGTAATGTAACACACACCCATACAATGCGCACCACCCCGTGATGTTTTTCTCACTCCTACTAGTGAATGTAATGTAACACACACCCATACAATGCGCACCACCCCGTGATGTTTTTCTCACTCCTACTAGTGAATGTAATGTAACACACACCCATACAATGCGCACCACCCCGTGATGATTTTCTCACTCCTACTAGTGAAAGTAATGTAACACACACCCATACAATGCGCACCACCCCGTGATGTTTTTCTCACTCCTACTAGTGAATGTAATGTAACACACACCCATACAATGCGCACCACCCCGTGATGTTTTTCTCACTCCTACTAGTGAATGTAATGTAACACACACCCATACAATGCGCACCACCCCGTGATGTTTTTCTCACTCCTACTAGTGAATGTAATGTAACACACACCCATACAATGCGCACCACCCCGTGATGTTTTTCTCACTCCTACTAGTGAATGTAATGTAACACACTCCCATACAATGCCCAATACCCCGTGATGTTTTTCTCACTCCTACTAGTGAATGTAATGTAACACACACCCATACAATGCGCACCACCCCGTGATGTTTTTCTCACTCCTACTAGTGAATGTAATGTAACACACACCCATACAATGCGCACCACCCCGTGATGTTTTTCTCACTCCTACTAGTGAATGTAATGTAACACACACCCATACAATGCGCACCACCCCGTGATGATTTTCTCACTCCTACTAGTGAAAGTAATGTAACACACACCCATACAATGCGCACCACCCCATGATGTTTTTCTCAATCCCACTAGTGAATCTAATGTAACACACACCCATACAATGCGCACCACCCCGTGATGTTTTTCTCACTCCCACTAGTGAATCTAATGTAACACACACCCATACAATGCGAACCACCCCGTGATGTTTTTCTCACTCCCACTAGTGAATCTAATGTAACACACACCCAAAAAATGCGCACCACCCCGTGATGTTTTTCTCACTCCCACTAGCGAATCTAATGTAACACACACACATACAATGCCCACCACCCCGTGATGTTTTTCTCACTGCCACTAGTGAATGTAATGTAACACACACCCATACAATGCGCACCACCCCGTGATGTTTTTCTCACTGCTACTAGTGAATCTAATGTAACACACACCCATACAATGCGCACCACCCCGTGATGTTTTTCTCACTGCTACTAGTGAATCTAATGTAACACACTCCCATACAATGCGCACCACCCCGTGATGTTTTTCTCACTGCTACTAGTGAATGTAATGTAACACACACCCATACAATGCGCACCACCCCGTGATGTTTTTCTCACTGCTACTAGTGAATGTAATGTCACACACACCCATACAATGCGCACCACCCCGTGATGTTTTTCTCACTGCTACTAGTGAATGTAATGTAACACACACCCATACAATGCGCACCACCCCGTGATGTTTTTCCCACTGCTACTAGTGAATGTAATGTAACACACACCCATACAATGCGCACCACCCCGTGATGTTTTTCTCACTGCTACTAGTGAATCTAATGTAACACACACCCATACAATGCGCACCACCCCGTGATGTTTTTCTCAACTGCTACTAGTGAATGTAATGTAACACACACCCATACAATGCGCACCACCCCGTGATGATTTTCTCACTGCTACTAGTGTATGTATTGTAACACACACCCATACAATGCGCACCACCCCGTGATGTTTATCTCACTGCTACTAGTGTATGTATTGTAACACACACCCATACAATGCGCAACACCGAGTGATGTTTTTCTCACTCCTACTTGTGAATCTAATGTAACACACACCCATACAAGGCGCACCACCCCGTGATGTTTTTCTCACTCCTACTAGTGAATCTAATGTAACACACACCCATACAAGGCGCACCACCCTGTGATGTTTTTCTCACTTCTACTAGTGAATGTAATGTAACACACACCCATACAAGGCGCACCACCCCGTGATGTTTTTCTCACTCCTACTAGTGAATGTAATGTAACACACACCCATACAAGGCGCACCACCCCGTGATGTTTTTCTCACTCCTACTAGTGAATGTAATGTAACACACACCCATACAGGCGCACCACCCCGTGATGTTTTTCTCACTCCTACTAGTGAATGTAATGTAACACACACCCATACAAGGCGCACCACCCCGTGATGTTTTTCTCACTCCTACTAGTGAATCTAATGTAACACACACCCATACAAGGCGCACCACACCGTGATGTTTATCTCACTCCTACTAGTGAATCTAATGTAACACACACCCATACAAGGCGCACCACCCGGTGATGTTTTTCTCACTCCTACTAGTGAATCTAATGGAACACACACCCATACAATGCGCACCACCCCGTGATGTTTTTCTCACTGCTACTACTGAATCTAATGTAACACACACCCATACAATGCGCACCGCCCCGTGATGTTTTTCTCACTGCTACTAGTGAATCTAATGTAACACACACCCATACAATGCGCACCACCCCGTGATGTTTTTCTCACTCCTACTAATGAATCTAATGTAACACACACCCATACAATGCGCACCACTCCGTGATGTTTTTCTCACTCCTACTAGTGAATGTAATGTAACACACACCCATACAATGCGCACCACCCCGTGATGATTTTCTCACTCCTACTAGTGTAAGTAATGTAACACACACCCATCCAATGCGCACCACCCCGTGATGTTTTTCTCACTCCTACTAGTGAATTTAATGTAACACACACCCATACAATGCACACCACCCCGTGATGTTTTTCTCACTCCTACTAGTGAATGTAATGTAACACACACCCATACAATGCGCACCACCCCGTGATGTTTTTCTCACTGCTACTAGTGAATCTAATGTAACACACACCCATACAATGCGCACCACCCCGTGATGTTTTTCTCACTCCTACTAGTGAATCTAATGTAACACACACCCATACAATGCGCACAACCCCGTGATGTTTTTCTCACTGCTACTAGTGAATGTAATGTAACAGACACCCATACAATGCGCACCACCCCGTGATGTTTTTCTCACTGCTACTAGTGAATGTAATGTAACACACACCCATACAATGCGCACCACCCCATGATGTTTTTCTCACTGCTACTAGTGAATGTAATGTAACAGAAACCCATACAATGCGGACCACCCCGTGATGTTTTTCTCACTGCTACTAGTGAATCTAATGTAACACACACCCATACAATGCGCACCACCCCGTGATGTTTTTCTCACTGCTACTAGTGAATCTAATGTAACACACACCCATACAATGCGCACCACCCCGAGATGTTTTTCTCACTGCTACTAGTGAATGTAATGTAACACACACCCATACAATGCGCACCACCCCGTGATGTTTTTCTCACTGCTACTAGTGTATGTATTGTAACACACACCCATACAATGCGCACCACCCCGTGATGTTTATCTCACTGCTACTAGTGTATGTATTGTAACACACACCCATACAATGCGCACCACCCCGTGATGTTTTTCTCACTCCCTACTAGTGAATCTAATGTAACACACACCCATACAAGGCGCACCACCCCGTGATGTTTTTCTCACTCCTACTAGTGAATGTAATGTAACACACACCCATACAAGGCGCACCACCCCGTGATGTTTTTCTCACTCCTACTAGTGAATCTAATGTAACACACACCCATACAAGGCGCACCACCCCGTGATGTTTTTCTCACTCCTACTAGTGAATCTAATGTAACACACACCCATACAAGGCGCACCACCCCTTGATGTTTATCTCACTCCTACTAGTGAATCTAATGTAACACACACCCATACAAGGCGCACCACCCGGTGATGTTTTTCTCACTCCTACTAGTGAATCTAATGTAACACACACCCATACAATGCGCACCACCCCGTGATGTTTTTCTCACTGCTACTACTGAATCTAATGTAACACACACCCATACAATGCGCACCACCCCGTGATGTTTTTCTCACTGCTACTAGTGAATCTAATGTAACACACACCCATACAATGCGCACCACCCCGTGATGTTTTTCTCACTCCTACTAGTGAATCTAATGTAACACACACCCATACAATGCGCACCACCCGTGATGTTTTTCTCACTCCTACTAGTGAATGTAATGTAACACACACCCATACAATGCGCACCACCCCGTGATGTTTTTCTCACTCCTACTAGTGAATGTAATGTATCACACACCCATACAATGCGCACCACCCCGTGATGATTTTCTCACTCCTATTAGTGTAAGTAATGTAACACACACCCATACAATGCGCACCACCCCGTGATGTTTTCTCACTCCTACTAGTGAATGTAATGTAACACACACCCATACAATGCGCACCACCCCGTGATGTTTTTCTCACTCCCACTAGTGAATCTAATGTAACACACACCCATACAATGCGCACCACCCCGTGATGTTTTTCTCACTCCCACTAGTGAATCTAATGTAACACACACCCATACAATGCGCACCACCCCGTGATGTTTTTCTCACTCCCACTAGTGAATCTAATGTAACACACACCCATACAATGCGCACCACCCCGTGATGTTTTTCTCACTCCCACTAGTGAATCTAATGTAACACACACCCATACAATGCGCACCACCCCGTGATGTTTTTCTCACTCCTACTAGTGAATCTAATGTAACACACACCCATACAATGCGCACCACCCCGTGATGTTTTTCTCACTCCCACTAGTGAATCCAATGTAACACACACCCATACAATGCGAACCACCCCGTGATGTTTTTCTCACTCCACTAGTGAATCTAATGTAACACACACCCATACAATGTGCACCACCCCGTGATGTTTTTCTCACTCCCACTAGTGAATCTAATGTAACACACACACATACAATGCGCACCACCCCGTGATGTTTTTCTCACTGCTACTAGTGAATGTAATGTAACACACACCCATACAATGCGCACCACCCCGTGATGTTTTTCTCACTCCTACTAGTGAATGTAATGTAACACACACCCATACAATGCGCACCACCCCGTGATGTTTTTCTCACTGCTACTAGTGAATCTAATGTAACACACACCCATACAATGCGCACCACCCCGTGATGTTTTTCTCACTGCTACTAGTGAATCTAATGTAACACACACCCATACAATGCGCACCACCCCGTGATGTTTTTCTCACTGCTACTAGTGAATGTAATGTAACACACACCCATACAATTCGCACCACCCCGTGATGATTTTCTCACTCCTACTAGTGAATGTAATGTAACACACACCCATACAATGCGCACCACCCCGTGATGTTTTTCTCACTCCTACTAGTGAATGTAATGTAACACACACCCATACAATGCGCACCACCCCGTGATGTTTTTCTCACTCCTACTAGTGAATGTAATGTAACACACACCCATACAATGCGCACCACCCCGTGATGTTTTTCTCACTCCTACTAGTGAATGTAATGTAACACACACCCATACAATGCGCACCACCCCGTGATGTTTTTCTCACTCCTACTAGTGAATGTAATGTAACACACACCCATACAATGCGCACCACCCCGTGATGTTTTTCTCACTCCTACTAGTGAATGTAATGTAACACACACCCATACAATGCGCACCACCCCGTGATGTTTTTCTCACTCCTACTAGTGAATCTAATGTAACACACACCCATACAATGCGCACCACCCCGTGATGTTTTTCTCACTCCTACTAGTGAATCTAATGTAACACACACCCATACAATGCGCACCACCCCGTGATGTTTTTCTCACTCCTACTAGTGAATCTAATGTAACACACACCCATACAATGCGCACCACCCCGTGATGTTTTTCTCACTCCCACTAGTGAATCTAATGTAACACACACCCATACAATGCGCACCACCCCGTGATGTTTTTCTCACTCCCACTAGTGAATCTAATGTAACACACACCCATACAATGCGCACCACCCCGTGATGTTTTTCTCACTCCCACTAGTGAATCTAATGTAACACACACCCATACAATGCCCACCACCCCGTGATGTTTTTCTCACTGCCACTAGTGAATCTAATGTAACACACACACCATACAATGCGCACCACCCCGTGATGTTTTTCTCACTCCCACTAGTGAATCTAATGTAACACACACACATACAATGCCCACCACCCCGTGATGTTTTTCTCACTGCCACTAGTGAATGTAATGTAACACACACATTCTCACTAGTGAATTTAATGTAACAACACACATCCAATTGCCACCACCCGTGATGTTTTTCTCATGCCTAGTGAATTTTTTTGTAACACCACTTTTCTCACTCCTACTAGTGAATGTAATGTAACACACACCCATACAATGCGCACCACCCCGTGATGTTTTTCTCACTCCTACTAGTGAATGTAATGTAACACACACCCATACAATGCGCACCACCCCGTGATGTTTTTCTCACTCCTACTAGTGAATGTAATGTAACACACACCCATACAATGCGCACCACCCCGTGATGTTTTTCTCACTCCTACTAGTGAATGTAATGTAACACACACCCCATACAATGCGCACCACCCCGTGATGTTTTTCTCACTCCTACTAGTGAATGTAATGTAACACACACCCATACAATGCGCACCACCCCGTGATGTTTTTCTCACTCCTACTAGTGAATGTAATGTAACACACACCCATACAATGCGCACCACCCCGTGATGTTTTTCTCACTCCTACTAGTGAATGTAATGTAACACACACCCATACAATGCGCACCACCCCGTGATGTTTTTCTCACTCCTACTAGTGAATGTAATGTAACACACACCCATACAATGCGCACCACCCCGTGATGTTTTTCTCACTCCTACTAGTGAATGTAATGTAACACACACCCATACAATGCGCACCACCCCGTGATGTTTTTCTCACTCCTACTAGTGAATGTAATGTAACACACACCCATACAATGCGCACCACCCCGTGATGTTTTTCTCACTCCTACTAGTGAATCTAATGTAACACACACCCATACAATGCGCACCACCCCGTGATGTTTTTCTCACTCCACTAGTGAATCTAATGTAACACACACCCATACAATGCGCACCACCCCGTGATGTTTTTCTCACTCCCACTAGTGAATCTAATGTAACACACACCCATACAATGCGCACCACCCCGTGATGTTTTTCTCACTCCCACTAGTGAATCTAATGTAACACACACCCATACAATGCGCACCACCCCGTGATGTTTTTTCTCACTCCCACTAGTGAATCTAATGTAACACACACCCATACAATGCGCACCACCCCGTGATGTTTTCTCACTTCCCACTAGTGAATCAAATGTAACATAATGCGCTACCACCCCGTGATGTTTTTTCTCACTCCCACTAGTGAATCTAATGTAACACACACCCATTACAAATGCGCACCACCCGTGATG